>NW_005871514.1:76514-82264 GCF_000147115.1 Myotis lucifugus
CTATCTCTCTCTCGTCTTTATCTCTCTGAAATAAGCCAGAAAATTCTTTATTTTCACTTAGCATAATGCCCTCCAGTTTCATCAGTGTCATCTTTTTTCCGATTAGAAGGGAGAGGGAGAGAGAGATAGAAACTTCAATAATGAGAGAGAATCATTGAATGGGCGGTGTTTTTAAAAAAAAACACTGGAGAATGGTCCACACTGGAGATCAAGCCTGCAACCCGGGCATATGCCTGACGGGGAATGGAGCCGTGACCTCCCGTTTCATAAGTCGATGTCCAACCACTGAGCCTCGCCGGCCGAAGAAGATCACTTGAAGTGTTGAATCATGAGGCCCAGGCTGCAGGCTAGTGGCCTTTGCCATCAGGAGTGTTGTGAAGTCAGGAAGGACACTGTGGGTCCAGGATGTGGGGACGTCACACCTCCCACGTTAAGCTCCGGGTCCCATGATCAAATGCATTGATAAGAAAGCTTTATGGGTTCAGATATTGCTTCGATCACACCTAAGGGCATGGCATTGAGCAAGTAATATATGCTTCGTCTCAGTTGTCTCATCCAAGAAATGGGAATGGATGATAACAGCTACCTAGGGAGCTGCCATGAAGGTTATATGGCACAGACATGGAAAAATGTTACCTTGGAGACCAGAGAACAGAATATGCTTCAGAGCCAAAGGGTTCGGACCTCTGGACCGGGATTCCTTCGATTGTAAACACCTCAGGGGCAGAAACTATGGCGAGTATGTGAATAAGACACACCAGGGATTGCAAAATCAAGTATCTCCTGGGGCCAGTGTGGCTAGCAGGCAGGTATATGGCAATAGGGAGTTGTCACTGTGACCTGGAGACCATTTACCCCTAACTGAAAACAGTCTCTTCAAAATGGTTCAAGCACAAGATTGTCTAAATAAAGCACATGTGTGCTCCCCCCTCCCCCCCTTCCCCTCCCCGCCCCCGTTCACAACCTCTGTTTTGGTTCCTGGTATAGCCAATGTAAGGAACTCCCAGGCCCAATGCCTCTGACAGGTTTACCTAAATCTCACCCAGATGGCCCTGATGGGTGTAAGTAAGTTGGGAGATTAAATCTCCAAGTTGCAGTGCCTTTTCCACAACGGGGTACATTCCGTATTCATATCTGCACCTTATCTGCTCCCTTGCATGTGGGAATTAAGATGCCCTTCGATTGTTCAAAAACACTCTTGAGCCCTGCCTTTGCCAAAACAACATGTAATTGCAGCAGGCAAATGAGCCAGGGCTGGTAGGCCTCGGAGCTGAGAGAAATTAAGCCGTGCCTGAAATGAATTAGTCTCGAGGCCAGTTAGCTGGTTTCTGTTTGTATGTTTTTAAAGGAAAATGGAAACTCCGGTGCTCGTGTTCAACTATCTCTTTAGCTGTTAGAACCACAACTCTAAAAGGCATCGTTTTTCGTTGTAAGTCTGAAGTGGGGCCAGTTAAAATTTTACGGGCTGGTGATTTTGATATTATAAAATATATACGTAAAATTAACGAATTGCAGGAAGCTTCCCCTCCCCCTACTTGATCTGTGGCTTTGGGGCATTTATGATCATTTGTTCTAAAAAATCTTTCATTGCCGCAGCATGACACCCCTCTCCCCTCATCAGGTGAGCAAGCGTGTTTATTTTTTTAAAATATATTTTATTGATTTTTTTACGGAGAGGAAGGGAGAGGGATAGAGAGTTAGAAACATCGATGAGAGAGAAACATCGATCAGCTGCCTCCTGCACAACCCCTACTGGGGATGTGCCCACAACCAAGGTACATGCCCTTGACTGGAATCGAACCTGGGACCCTTCAGTTCGCAGGCTGACGCTCTATCCACTGAGCCAAACCGGTCAGGGCAGCAAGCGTGTTTAGACGGGTGTGCTGGGCTGTCAGGAACAGGATGGGAAACATGTGATCGGGTCTTCTGCCTCTGACTTACTCTGAGAAGGAAGTCCAGGAACCAGAATGGTGTTACTTCTTGGCAAATGACAACATGAACAGGACAGAAGTCAACGGGTGTGAACTGTGTCCCTGCACATGCACGAAACATGTTCTTACCCACAATCGGGTCTCGTGTTTGGGGATATGGCTAGGGTATCGGCAAGGTGGCCGAGTGTCCCCATTTGAAGAATGTGTGGGAAGGAATGAAAAGATGAGGAAGAAAGATTAGATTTTCTGTGGTGGATGCCTTTTGTCCAGATCCCTTTCTCGTCTGAGCCCCCGTCCATGAGTCTGATGAGTGGTCAGTCCCCGAGGGAACCCCTTGTACTTACCCCATTGTTTCTAAATCAAGCGGAGAACACAGCGCACTTTCTGGTGCTCATTACACGCTAAATGATAACAACATGCTGTTAGATTGCAGAGCCAGGGCACCACGGAACCTGTAATATATAATTTCAGTGAAGAATTTTCCTTTGAGAATACGTCCGGCTAATTTAAAGCATAATGTCATTAACATAACCCTCTCTGCACACACAGCAGAGTGGAATGCGTAAAACTTTACTAGCGCTTGGGTTTATGGGCTCTCAGTGGGGATCCCTGGGTTTGGTAAGCTTGCACGCCCTCCCCTCTTCCTATCAGACGGTGGCTGCAGACTCCCAATACCCTACTGGGCTCTCTCTCCTTTGGTTCATCCCCTCCTGGCTGAGAGAGAGAGGCCCCCTCCCTCCGGCTCCGTCTGACTCTCTTCCTGCAGCCCTCCTGGGGCTCCCCTGACAGCAACATCAAAGTCCTTCCTGGCTGGAAGCTGGTGGCCAGCCATATGGAATTACAGCCCGGGCTGCCTGGGGATTACAGAGCGGAGCACCGGCCCAAATGACAGTGCCGTGGCACAGAGGAAAGGCTGGTGAGGCCTCCGGTTCTGAATGGAAACTATGACCGCGCGTACGTTTATACACAGGCTCCTCATAAACAACCTGCGTGTCTCACCAACATCCCAATGAAGCAAAGGGATGGGCTGCATTCAAAATAGCCTCTCATCTAAGGGAATTACCCACCCTGCCCCGCCTCCTCCTCCGGGGGGTTTACTTTCATGTGTTTGCCTGCAGATTTCAGAATCACAAGAAGTGCTTCCCGACAGATAGCGGAGGTGAAGGCATAAAAGAACATGGCTCACGCAGCAGAGGCCCCTGGTCTGACGCATTAATTAGGATTGCCACGAAATCGGAGCACGCTGCTCCCGTCCTGAATCTAGCTCTTTAGCAGCTCCCCTCTCCAGTTCTCTACTTCCTCCTCCCCCATCCACTTCTCGCTCTGGCTTTGTCTCCCACCCTCCACAGAACCTGCTGAAACTGTGCACCTCCAGCGATGCCTCTCGTCTACACGTCCTGGGAACATATCCCGATGGACCCAGTTGCCTGGGCTGGAACTCAGTTTTGCCCGTCGCTTTCTCCTCTCTCTTGGAGAGCTAGGTCCCGTTTCCAAGTCCTGATGATCTTGCCTCCTACATGCATTTTGGCTCTTTCCCATCAAGTTCCCGCTCGCTACTCCCTGCCTCAGTGGCTCCCGGTCTCCTGGCCAGAGCCAGCGAAGACCTCCCTGCTCTCTTTGCCTCTAATCTTGTCCTTCCCCTTTAGTCCATCTTCTACACCTGCTACCAGATTATCAATGCAAGTCAGTTCATGTCCCTCCTTGTTTGGAAACCCCCAATCCTTCCCTGTGACAAACAGAATCGAGTCCAAAGAGCCTTTGCAATCTGATCCCAAATATCTTCACATCAATATCATAGCCCTTATGGTGTCCTCACCCCCTCCTTCCTTGCGCCTGTACTCCAGGCATGGATTTCCGGCAGCTCCCAAGCAGGCCTAGCTTTTTGTATGTCTCCCTGCCTTGTTCCTGCTGGTCCTTATGTTCCAGGGCTGTTTCCCACCTGATGTATCAGGAAAACTCAGCCCACCATTCCAGATCCAGCTCCAGTGTCACCTCTTCTGTGGAAACCATCACCCGCAGCTCCTCTAGGCAAAGCTGATGACCCTCTGTGCAGCTACATGTTATTCGTCCCTTTCTAACATTGTCCTGTCAGTGACCTGTGTGTTTCTGTCCCCTCATCGTGCCAGGGGTTACCTAAGGGCTTTGATTTTTCCCGTTTATCTCTCTGTATTCCCAGTGACTAACAAGGTTTTAGACACATACCACAGATTTCTACGTGCCCAGTGAATGAATGAGTGAAAACCTAACTCATTGCAAAAGAAAAAAAAATCAATAAAATGAAACCCCTGCAGTTTAACATTTTTATTTGAGGTTCATATATCCATAGTGAAAATTGCTTTCTCCTCTCTCACCCAAGGGAACAAAGATAACTTGCAGACTGAGCAGATACTGACAGGAGAGAAAAAGTTAGAAACAAACACAGCATCCCCTTTGGGATTTCTGAACCCTCTTTCTTCAGGCACAAAAAGATGCGTACAAATTTCCCAGGGTGATAAGGGAGTGCATTAACATTTGTATCAATGGAGGAAAATAGAAACAGGGCGATAAGTGTAGAAGCCCAGTAGCCCATTGTTGAGTTAGGAGGTTTCATCTAGGATGTCTGGGAGGCATTTAATGAATCTGGAAATGAACTTGTTTTTCATTTAAAAGAATGCACCATTTACAAATGACCAATCAAATAGTGATTCACCTTCTTTTTGTTGCCATGTTAAAAGGTTTGTTCAAATGACTGACGTGGGCACTTCAATCAACTGTACTCTCTCCTCTTCCATGACTTTTACCCTCCCCAAGTGCCAAAGAAATGTTTCCTAGTGCACAGCCAGGCGCCTTTCCTCCCTCCTCTGTTCCCAGCCCTTCTCATTGTTCAGGCCCCAGGTGAAATATCACTTTCCTGAGAAACCTCCCTGATCCTCTCAAAGCACAGAGAGCTCGAGCTACTCGGCTCTTAGCACCCTGCACACCCCGCGTGTATACTGACATCACTTTGTCATCATTAGTTACAACAGGCTCTACTTGCCATCAGATTCTCAGTCCATGTAGGTAGTAAGGGCTTGATAAGTATGGATTTAAAGCAAGGTGAGATATTTGTTGAATTGATGAAATGAAGCCCCTGGGTGTGAGGAGAATCAACATTGTCTTAGAATGCATTTCCCACAGACACCGAGACAAGCATTTGAATGTAAGCAGTTTATCGGGGAGGTGATATCGTAAGACAGGGAAGGAAGGAAAGCCAATGGCAGGTGCATCTCTGGGAGGGTTATCATAGTGGGAAACCAAGGCACAATCCCACTGAGGACCTACTGAAAGACTGTGCATGACACAATTTAGCCTTGTTCCCCTGGCCGGTGAGGGGTGGGGGAGCTGGAGTATTTACCCAGCAGCTCTTGCTCCTCGTTATTTGGGGGGTACTCCTCAGGGTGTAAATAGACCCCTCCCCAGCCCGTCCAGCCTAGCTGGTGTGCCAATGCCCTGACGTTCAGAGAAAGCCCTTGGGTAGGGAGAGACGCAGGTGTCTGAGGTAGGATACTGTTGGCAAGCATAGGTATGTCCATCAGAGCTGCTGTGACATCTGCAGTGGACTGAGGAGATGCAAATGGGTCGCCAACAATGTCTTCTACCGTAAGCACGATCACTGTTTCTTTCTAAATTTTATTTTTTTAAATTATGAAGCACATGTGTATAGTTGTAAGTCTCACATAAATATCTACCTCTAAGTAACGGCATCTGCCTCTACATAATAGTCTAGTATCTTGTGGGGTCACAGGAAACCACAGTGAGATTCATCTGCTGTGGGAACACATCATGTCCAGTGTTTGCATG
>NW_005871514.1:82478-132772 GCF_000147115.1 Myotis lucifugus
ATGTCGTTCCAATAACATTAGATTTTGTAATATACTGAGCATCTGTTCTGTACAACTTATGTTTATGGAGCAGTTGCTAAATCAAGCACTAACTCTCCTGAGCAACGTGTTGGCATCCATCTATACATTATCATTTTTTTCTTTTTTTTTATTGATTAAGTTATTACATATGTGTCCTTATCCCCACATTACCCCCCATTACCCCCCCGCCCGCTCATGCCCTCACCCCACTAACATTATCATTTTTTAAGTGCCCTCTGGTCAAAGGAGTTTGGGAAATTCTGTCCTAAAGTGAAGTCCCACCCTAAAGGTCTTGATGGCTTCTCGTTGTCTATTGAATTAATACCATCTTACCAAGCCGCTCAAGACACTCCAGCAAATTAGTGCCAACGCTTTCCACATTTTCTCCACACGGAGGCACTCTCCTCTCCCCCCACACAGCGGGCCTGCCCACCGGTTCCCGTGCTCTCTGTGCCTCCTCCTGACCAACGTCTCTTTCCTCCCATCCTCAACGGCTGCCTACTGAATCGTGCTTCTTTCAAGGTCCATCTTCAGTTCCATGAGTTTTCATTTCTCATCACATGTACAAAGTGCTATCTCTACTCTCCTGCCTTTACACCCCTCGCCCCTGTGTGTCCCTCTCTTGAAGCTCTGTATGTAGACTGCTCTCCAGTACAGTTGTCAGTGAAAATGGGCCACTACTAGATTCTGTAAGTTCCCTTGAGGACAGGAACTCTGACTTTCTCATAGTTATACCCTGTACTACTTTAGCAGAGTGCCTGGCACATAATACTCACACATTAAATGTTTGTTGAATTAGATGCTTCACATTTATTTTTTTAATTTACACACAGTAAAATTGGCAGACATAGGTATGTCCTATGTATATTGTCTATTGAATTAGAAAAGTATAGGGCTCCCAGTTCTGACAAATCCATAGGTTATATAACCATCACCATAATTGGGATGTAGAACAATTGTATCATCCTCCAAAAATTCCCTCATGCTGCCATTTGTCCTCAGATCGCCCCCTGACGATTACTGATCTATTTTCTATCCCTATAGTTTTGCCTTTTCCAGATGTCATAAATGGAATCATACAGCATGTAGCCTTTGATTATGGCATTTTTCTTCTTTATTTTAATTTTTCCATCACCATTTATCCCCCTATACCCTCTTCCATCTGCACCTCCCTCCCTCCCCGCTGCAATCACATTGCTGTCATGTCCATGAATTCTTTCTCTCTCTTTTTCCTTTCTTGCTCAATCCCTCCCCCATCAGCCTCACCACTAACACCAGAGCTGTCTGCCTACTCTCTGAGAGTCTGTCTCTATTTTGCTTGTTAGTTCAGTTTGTTCATTAAATTACACATACTTGTCTTTCTCTGACTGGCTTATTTCACTTAGCACAATGCTCTCCAGGTTCATCCATGCTGTCGCAAAAGGTAAAATTTTCTTCCTTTTTACATCTGGGTTATATTGTGTAAATGTACCACAGTTTTTTGTTTGTTTGTTTTTTAATATATTTATTGATTTTTTTTATTTTATTTTTTTACAGAGAGGAAGGGAAAGGGATAGAGAGTTAGAAACATTGATGAGAGAGAAACATTGGTCAGTTGCCTCCTGCACGCCCCCTACTGGGGATATGCCCGCAACTAAGGTACATGCCCTTGACTGGAATCGAACCTGGGACCCTTGAGTCCGCAGGCCGAAGCTCTATCCACTGAGCCAAACCAGTTAGGGCCGTACCACAGTTTTTTTTTTTTATTCACTCATCTATTGATGGACACCTGGGCTGCTTCCAAATCTTGTCTACTGTAAATAATGCTGCCATGAACATAGAGATTCATTTATTCTTTTAAATTAGTTTTTTGGATTGATAAATTCCCAGAAGTGGAATCTCTGAATCAAAAGGCAGTTTCATTTTTAATTTTTTGAGGAAACTTCATACTGTTTTCCACAGTGGCTGTACCAGTCTGCATTCCCACCAGCAGTGCACGAGGATTTCCTTTTCTCCACACTTGTTGTTTGATGTATTGATGATAGACATTCGGACAAGTGTGAGGTGATATCTCATTGTGGTTTTAATTTGCATTTCTCTGATGATTAGTGACGATCAGCATCTTTTCATATGTCAGTTGGCCATCTGTATGTCCTCTTTAGAGAAGTGTCTAGTCAGGTTCTTTGCCCATTTTTTAATTAGATTGAGTTCTTTGGTGTTGAGTTTTATAAATTCTTTATAAATTTTGGATATTAACCACTTATCAGATGTATCATTGGCAAATACGTTCTCTCATTCAGTGGGCTATCTTTTCATTTTGTTGATGGTTACCTTCACTATGCAAACATTTTTAGTTTAATGTAATCCCATTTGTTTATTTTTTTCTTTTGTTTCCCTTGCCCAAGAGATATATCAGAAAAACAAAAAAAACATTGCTATGAGAAATGTCTGAGATCTTACAGCCTAAGTTTTCTTCTAAGATTTTTATAGTTTCAATTCTAACATTTAAGTCTTTAATCAATTTTTAGTTTATTCTTGTGTAGAAGGTGGTCTAGTTTTTCTTCCTTCCTTCCTTTCTTCCTTTCTTTCTTTTGCACATATCTGTCCAATTTCCCCAACACCATTGAATAAACTATCTTCAGCCCATTGTATGTTTTTTGCCTCCTTTGTTAAATATTAATTGACTATGAAGGCATGTGTTTATTTATGGGCTCTCTATTCTGTTCCATTGATCTATATGTCTTTTTTTTTATGCCAGTACCATGCTGTTTTAGTTACCATAGTCTTGTAGTATAGTTTGATATCAGGTAGCATAATTCCTCCAACTTTGTTCTTTTTTTCTCAAGATTGCTGTTGCTATTCAGTATCTTTTGTTGTTCCATATAAGTTTTTGCAACATTTGTTCTAGTTCTGCAAAATATACCATTGGTATCTTGATTGCATTTGCATTGAATCTGTAGATTGCTTTAGGTAGTATGGACATTTAAATGATGCTAACTCTTCCTATACATTATCATTATATATGCTTCCACTTATTTATATCTTCTTTAATTTCTTTTTACAGTGTCTTATAATTTTCTGATTCTTGCTTCTTCCATTCAGTGTATTGAAGACTCATCTGTTTTGTTGCATGCATCAATAGTATGCTATTTTTCTACTGTTGAGTAGTGTTCCATGGATTAGATATACCACAGTTTGCTTAATCATTCACCCGTCCTAGGACATAAGTCTTCATTTCTCTAGGGTTAACACTTAGTAGTAAGATTGCTGAGCTACATGGTTAGTGTTAGATAAAATTTACAAGAACCTCCAAGACTGTTTTCCAAAGTGACTGTACCAGTTTGCACTCCAACCAACAATATTTGAGAATTCCACCTGTTCTGTATCCTCATCAATGCCTGGTATTGACACTTTAAAAATAACTTTCTAGCTATTAAGGATTGGTATCTCATGTGGTTATTTATTAATTTATTTAGCTGGTTATGGGAGATCTAATTTTTAGACCACCACTCTTATTTTTTCTTTAGTTTTTATTACATTTATTGGGGAACATTGGTTAATAAGATCATCTAAGTTTCAAGTGTACATTTCAATGATACATGATCTGTATATTTGCGTGCACATCACTCTAAGTCAAATCATCTTCAGTCTCCATATATTTGGCTCCCTTTACCCTTTACTGCCTCTCCTCACCACTCATATGGTTATAATTTTCACTTTCTTAGTGACAAATGGTGTTGTGCATTTTTTCATGGGCTTATTTCCCATCTGTATATTTCTGACGAAGTGCAAACCTTTTGTCCACTTTTTAACTGGGTTGGTTATTTATTATTATCATATACTAGAGGCCCGGTGCACGAATTTGTGCACAGTTGGGGTCCCTTGGCCTGGCCAGCAATTGAGGCCTATCAGGGAGGCCAGCCGGCCAGAGGGAGGTACCCCTGGAGTTTGGCCAGCTGACCCCCCGATTGGGGCCTATGGAGGAGGGGGCGGGTGGCAGGGGAGAGGGACCACAGGGGTTTGGCTGTGGGAGCACACTGACCACCAGGGGGCAGCTCCTGCATTGAGTGTCTGTCCCCTGGTGGTCAGTGTGCATCATAGCGACTGGTCGACTGGTCGTTTCAGTCTTTCAGTCATAACAGTCGCTTAGGCTTTTATGTATATAGATGTGATTTGTAGATATTTTCTCCAAGTCTGTAGCTTATCTTTTCATTCTCTGAGTAGTCTTTCATAAAGCAAAACAATTTTAAATTTTGATAAAGTCTAATTTATCATCTTTTTATGGCTCATGCTTTTGGTGTCTATATCTAATCCAAGGTCATGAAGGTTTTTCTTTTTATTTTCTAAAAGTTTTATAGTTTACACTAATAATTTTACATTGAGACCTATGATGCAGTCTGATACATTTTAAAATAGTTTTTGTATAAGGCATGCTGTACACTGGAGTGAATCAAACGGCTCTGGAGGACAATTTTTCTTTTCCTTCTTACACCCTGATTCTAGTTTGATAGCTGCAAACTTAAAAGTACTCCGATTTCTTGCATCAAGGTTATAATTCTAGTGAGCATCTTTGAGGCTGGGCAGGTTCGAACTAAAGAAAGGATTAATTTTTACCAGATAAGCTGACTGCAAGGAGTTTTAATAAAGAATAAACAGAACAGATACTGAAATATCTCATCTTTGCTTTGACAAGTTAGTATTGGTTGGCAAAATCAACATACGGTATGTGTGTTTATCTATATGCATGAACTTATTCATTTGTACACACACACCTATAGACTCTTAAATATTTCTGAGTTATTGCCTTTCCCTAGAGCTTTAAGCCATAATTTTACTTATTCAGAAATTCCAGCTACCCTTTTCCCAGAGGCAGGAGATTTTGGTTAGTGGCTTTATAGTTTGTCACAACTGTCACATTATTCATTTTATGGCACGTCCTTGACTTGGGTAGACCAAAGATGGATTTTCCATTACATCACTGAGAAATGGATAGGCCTTTCCATAAACACACTTAGACATTTTATCCCAACTTTCACTTTTTTATATTTCATTTCCATTTTTTCATGGCACTTTTGCTGGCAACCGACACATCCCTATTGGCGCTGCCGGCAATGTGGAGAAGCTTGAGCACATTTGTCTTGCCCCGCATCCGGCAGAAAGGCAGTGTGGCTCCTCTGCCAAGCCCGCTGCATCGGAGGCCTGCAGCCCCCCTATTGCCCCATCACCATGCCTATTACCCCATCACCATGAGACCTTCACACAGAGCGGGGAGCATCTTCAATTTCTTGGATTTAGGATTAATGACTTTCTCACTGTGTTTCAATTCTTTGGTGTTTATGGGTTCACTTAAGGTAATACTATCATGCTTTAGCCTACAATGTTATCTTTGAATAAGAAAAGCAGTTTTCTAGGTCAGCCATTACACACACACACACACACACACACACACACACACACACACACACTCTGGAAGATTGAATTATTCATTCCAACTCTTCACTCCCTTGCAATAAGATGGTATATCTGCATCCCTTCTCCTTGCTGGTTGGCACTCCCCCCCACTCCACAGGACAATGGGACACTGGGGGGAGTTTACTTTCTCCCAAAGTCCACTTTATTGATCATGAGCTTGGCCAATGGAATGTAGTGAAAGTGACATGGACATAGGCTTTATGCATGCTTACATGGTTTGGCTTGCCCTGCTGCACTCCAGTGATGACCATAAGAAGAGTGTGGCTCAGCTAACTTCCATCCCTTCAGTTGGGGCCCAGAATAAAACACATAGAGTTGACTCAAATCTGATCTGGAACCTGGACCTAAACTCGTCAACCTGCAGCCTTAAGTAAGAACCAGGAGTAAGAACAATAAAATGTTTGCTGTTCATAAGCCACCGAGTTTGTGTTACATAGTGTTATTACAGTCATAGCTGACTAATACAATATACTTACATGTCTCCAGTCATGCTTCCCAGGGACAGTAAAGTCCATATGACACCCGACACAAACTGTTATTTGCTAGGATGAACAAGTGCATATTTGCAGCCATGAGTCAGACAGGTTGCCATCATCTCAGGGATTTTTCTCCAGTATAGCCCATTCTTCAAGAATCTGTTTTGAGCAGTTTTTCTGAGTATCATTTTAGTAGGATCAAACTATACAGAATAATAGAATGGAAAAACTACCATTTCTTAATTATCCTCACAAGTGCTAGGTCCCAACAACTGACACCACTAGCAAGATTTACAAGTGAGTGATGGCACAGGTTCCAAGCTGCAGGAGCCAAATGTCTAGAGTGGTTCTCAGCCTTCTGGCCCTTTAAATACAGTTCCTCATGTTGTGACCCAACCATAAAATTATTTTCGTTGCTACTTCATAACTGTAATGTTTCTACTGTTATGAATCGTAATGTAAATATCTGATATGCAGGATGGTCTTAGGCGACCCCTGTGAAAGGGTTGTTCGACCGCCAAAGGGGTCACGACCCACAGGTTGAGAACCGCTGGCTCTAGACAATAGAAAAATAATTAAAATCAGCATTTCCCCCCATAATATTAATAGACCCTGATCATTTGCAGTTGTTAAAGTGTCCATTGCAATGCTCACAGAATCTCAGCATGGAATGGCAAGGTGTCCCTTGTTTTACCTTTACCCCCAAAGGAACATAATTTATGGCATTCCTTGCTCCGTGAATAGAGGTGTATTTTGCAGTTACATTATTGGGGTTGGCCAACCCTCACAAGTACATCTCCTGTCCTCTGGATTAGCTGGATACTTTTAATTGAAATATTTTATTACACTGTAGTTTTTCAAAATCTAAGGACATAGATTGATATTCCTTTTACCAAGCATGTCTCAGAATAAGATTCCATCATCTTGTCAACAGAAAGTTTCTAGGCCACCTTAAGCCCCAGATTTGTATCTTTAAAATATGGTCAAATACTCTTCTTACTTGTAATGCGTCCTGCGAAGTCCTGAATTTTTAAAAATAATCACCAGCACATTAAAGTCATACTTAACCTTAGAAAACATGTGTTGGGCTCAGCTCGTCTTCTCAAAGCTCACCTCCCTGTGTCTGCCTTGACTTTCTCTACTTCTCATCACACCAGTCCTTTATCCCTTGAATCAGATTGTTTCCTCTCTGACTAGTCAAACACAGATTTGACAAGGCTAATTACATAAGAGATGTTTGGCCTACAAGAGCAAACACGAAAGGGGGACATTATAGTTGTCTTATAATATTTGGTGGTCTGTCATAAGGAAAAGGGAATACTTGTCCTGTGTTTCCAGAGAAAGAATGGAGCTACACGAATGAGAACAAGTCACAGGAGGGACACTTGGGCTCAGTTACAAAGCTTTCAAACAATTGGGAACGTCCAGTAATAGGACAGAAAGCTGTGAGCTCCATGTCAGTGGATATGGTCAAGCTTCTCAGACATGATAGAGACATAATTCCTACATCTCTGAGAACCTTCTAATTCTAAAATACTATGATTTGTGCCTGGCTGCGTGGCTCAGTGGTTGAGCATTGACCTATGAACCAGGAGGTCACGGATCGATTACCAGTGTGGGGTGTTCAGGAGGCAGCCAATAAATGATTCTCTCTCATCATTGATGCTTCTATTTCTCTTTCCCTCTCCCTTCATCTCTGAAATCAATAAAATATATTTTTTTAAAAAAAATAAAATACTATGATTTGATCTTCTTGAATCTCTACAGTTAATTAGTATGAGTATTTGTACAGTGTGGGACAACATGGGCCATAACAGTTTTATGATTCTATGATTAAATGGAAAAGACAAGAAAAATTTGTAGTCTTCAATCTGGTATATTCTTCTGAATTGTCCTGGCTTCTGTGGAACCTAAATTAAAAGATAATGTGTAAGATAAAAACATTTTATTTCCTTGCATTCTGCTGGTTAGTTTTCTTTTTCCCCATAGCTTGATGTGTCTATTTTCATGGTTGAGGTGATGTTAATTTATTACGTTCCATGGCACTCCTGAAAGAAACTTTGCTATTTTTTGAAACAACTATTTGGTTAAGTTTCTTTTAATCTAGTTACTAATATTAAGAGTATACTAAGATAAATATGTTCTAGGTAGGCCTATTAAGTCAGGAATACAATTTAAAAGGTAAAAAATGATATATAGTGAAAATTATCTTCTCTTAGTAAAGAAAACAAAGGTCAGATATTAAAAGAAATTTACAATTTAGCTTGACACTCAGATGATTTAGTTTGAGATTTAGGATTCTTTCCTTCTGCCTACAGACAACCTTTAGAAAGTCCTTCGCTGTGATCTATTAGTGGTGAACTACCTCAGTGTTTGAAAATATATATATACTTCCCAAAGAATATTTTTTTCTACTGAAGAATTCGAGGTTAGCAGTTATTTATCAATTTTTTTCAACACACCAAAGACATCCATTCACTGGTTTCTAGCTTTCATTGCTACTGTTGAGAAGTCAGCCATCAGTTTAATTGTGATTCATTTACTGGTAATCTCTTTTTCTTCTGACTACTTTTAAGATGTTCTGTGCCTTTGTTTTTTTGTAGTTTTCCTCTAATGCATCCAGGTATTAATTTTCTTTCTTTATTTTATTTTTGTTGTTAATCTTCACCTGAGGATATTTTTCCATTGATTTTTTAGGGGGCATGGAAGAGAGAGGGAAAAACAGAGAGAAACACATCAATTGGTTGCCTTCTGCATGAGCCCTCACCAGGGCCTGGGCCGGGGAAGAGCCTGCAACTAAGGTACATGCCCTTTACTGGACTCAAACCCGGGGCCCTTTGGTCCACAGGCTGACGCTCTATCCACTGAGCCAAACCAGCTAGGGCCTTTCTTTATCTTATTTTTGATTTCTTATGATCCTTAAATTGGAGAAAGTTGAGGCACAAATGGCTTAAATATCGTGTCCATGGCCACACAATCAATATAGGGAAAGGCCAGGGTTCTAACACAAGCACTGTGGTTCCAGCATCCACTTTCTTAGCTATTGCTTTATGATTTATTATGATCCTTAAATTGGAGCATAAATTAGATTGATGGTTTTTCTCAGTTCTGGAAAATTTTCAACCATCAATCTTCAAATATTGCTTCTTCTTACATTTCTTTCACTTTTTCTTTTTGAATCCAATTAAACATCCTAGAATTTCTCATTTTACATATTCCCAGCAACACTCTTTGATAAGTATGGTTATTATTCCTAGTTTATGTAGATGAGAAAGTTGAGACACAAAAAGGCTTGTTTGCTTTTATTTGTTTCTCCATGCTTTATTTTTAATATTTTTGACCTATCTTCCAATTGTCTAAATCTCTCTTCAGATGCTATCAAACCTACAATTGAGGTCTCAATTTGGTTACTATATTTGTTTAATTCTAGAATTTTTATTTGTTTTAAATTTTTTTAGTCTGTCTTTAATAATTCTAATATCTAAAGTCTTATATCATACTCTTTTCCTTTATATTACATTATACACATAATGTTACTTATGAGTCTCCTTAAAATTTTAGTATCTGTGTAATATTCTGTAGGCATGATAGTTTCTTCATCTATAAGATGGTGATATTCCCACCTCTTGGATTAGTTGCCTGGTTCACAATGATTACTCTTCTCAAGTGTGGACTCTAAATATTCATTGCTGTCCTCCTATATCTTTGCAATGATTATAACTTTAAAATGATGCTTGTATGTAGATAGGATCTTAAAGAAAACATGGAAAAATGAATTAAATTGATCGGGTATTGGAATTATGTGTGTTTAAATGTTCCATTATTTATGTTGAAATGTGTCTGTGCAATAAACATAAATCACAACAAATAATTCTTAGACCTGAAATGGTAATACCTAATATTTCAATGAGCACTTACTACAGGCCATATTCTAAGCTCTTTATATGTATTAACTCATTGAGTCATTCCAACAACCCTCTTTGATAAGTATGGTTATTGTTCCTATTCTATATAGATGAGAGAGTTGAGGCACAAAAGACTTAAATATTATGTCCCTGGTCACACAATCAGTATAGGGTAAGGTCAGGATTCTAACACAAGCAGTGTGGTTTCAGAATCCACTTTCTTAACGATTGTTTTATGAGGGAAAAAAGGAAGCAGGATAGAAATATACAGTAAGAGTATCAAGAGGCATAACACCACTCATCACATCTTCTTTGACAGCTCCAGCATCATTCTGTATAACCTCAGAGGGCTAGGAAAAGAAAGATGGGGAGAGAAAAGGAAGGTGTTCTAGGTACTGTGGATGAGAAAATAATCATCCTCTGATTCAGTGGCATAAAACAACCATTTATCTTGCTCATGAATTCTGTGCCTCAGGAATTCAGAAAGGGTAGAGTGAGCAAAGCTTGCCTCTGCTTCACAATATCAGGAGCCTCAGCTGGAAGACTTGACATGGGGATAGGAATAGTGCAATCACCTGAAGGCTACTTCACTCTCCTTCACGGACATGTCTGACTATTGATATGACCATTATTAGCTGGGAGTCTCAGCAACTCTCCATGAGGATCTCTCCATGGGATTCTCCTCATAGGCTAGTATGAGCTTCCTCACAGCCTATGAGGATATCTTCCTCTTGAGGTAACACTTTCAGAGAGAAGAGAGAGGGAGAGAGAGAGAGAGAGAGAGAGAGAGAGAGAGAATGAGAATAAGGCTGAAACTCTTGCGACCTAGCTGGGAAGTTACATAGCATCTTTTCTACCCTACTCTGTTGGTTGAAACAGTCATGAGCTCCCACCCAGGCTCAATGTCCAAGGGGCTTGGCATCATTTCTCCATTGTTTGGAACACACTCATCTTTGCAAGGAATTGCACCACGTATTAATGGCTTCTGAAAATAATGCTTACCATGCCCCTTGGAAAATCAGGACAAAATTCACTTCAAATAAAATGACCAATGTGAGCTTAAAAAAGAAACCCACAAGAACTAGCTCTTTTGAAACAAACCAGAAGCCCTTTTGGCCTGAGCAACTTCCTCAAATTTGCTTCCAGTCAAGGGCTTATTATAGAGACAACCAACCCAACAGATCCTTGTAGACTTCTCCTTAACCTCGCAGGGCGATGAATTCCCAGTCACTTTTCCATTCCCTGCCCACCCCAGAATTCATGTGCTGAAAAAAGTATAGACTCTATAGAACCAGATTTTAAATGTCTTGAAATCAGCTTCTGAGCCTTACATTCCCTTGCAATCCTAAGAATGTTTAGCACATTGGTTTGCATATGGTAGGTCCTCAGATATTGTTAATTTAGCTGTAGTTCAGCTTCCAGTCATGTGGCATAAGATAAATATTTGACAATATAGTTTGGATTAAATTACCTCTACGCTATAGGTCTGACATTCAGATGCAGAATTTCTAAGATCTTGAGCTATAGAAAATAAATAAATAAATATATATATATATATATATATATATATATATATATATATATATATAAGAGAGAGAGAGAGAGAGAGAGAGAGAGAGAGAGAGAGAGAGAGAAACTGCCCTGCTATCACCACACAAATGGTGAAATGGTCTCTAGAAAAGCTGACCTTATTAGACTGCTCCTGATTCATTGAAAATGTATTTCAACTGAACTGGGAGCCCTCACACTAAACATTCTCCATGGATGACCTCAGTCACTCTTACAGCTTCAGCTGCCTCCTAAGAGTGGATGATTCTCCAATATTAACATATTCAAAGCTAAACTGCAAATATGCTCTTCCTCAAACTCCAAATATTATTTTATAACATTTTCCTCCCTATTGGACCATAGCCAGAAACCTTGGCATCATTCTAGACATTTCCTTCAGTCGTACTCTCCAGAGATACAATCTGTTGCTGTATCCCATCTCATTTGCTTTCTTAGTTCTTTTTATTTCTTAAAATATTTTTGCAATTTAATTAACATTTTATAAAATGCACCCACTTTAAATACATTCTTCAATGTGTCTTAACAAATGGATGTAGTTGTGCAACCATCATTACAATCCAGTTTTAAAACCTTCTCATTATACCAGGTATTCTTTACACTCCTACCCTGGCCACAAGCAACCACTTACCTGTTTCTACAGTTTTACTTTTCCTATAAATTTCATATAAGTGGAATCATATAATATGAAGCCTCTGTCTGTTTTTTTTTGGGTTTTGTTTATTTGTTTGTTTTTTACTTATCATGATGTTTTTGAGACTTATCCATGCTGTTGCATGTATCAATAGGTTGTTCTGTTTTATAGTTCACAGTATTCCATTATAACACATTTTGCTTATCTATGGGCACTTGGGTTGTTATTGGCTATTTGACTAACACTGCTATGAACATGCTCATGTAACTCTTTGTGTGGGTATAGGTTTGTGTTTCTTTTGGGTAGATACCTAAGACTGGACTTGCTGGCTTATATGAAAAATGTTTAACATTTTAAGAAACTGCCAAACTGTTTTTTCAAATTGGAGCTGCTATTTTACCTTCCCACCAGCAGTGCATTTAGGTTCTGGTTTTTGTTGTTGTTGTTTTTTCATACCCTCATCAACACTTGGTATTATCTACCTTTCAATAGGAGTCATTCTGCTAGAATGGAGTACCAGGGCATGTCATTATCATTTAATTTGTATTTCCCTAAGGACTAACAATGTTAAGCCCCTTTTCATGAAATTTGCCATCTATCTTTTTTGGTGAGGTGTCTATTAATATTGTTGCTCTTTTTTATTGAGTTGTGTTTCTCTTATTACAGAGTTATAAAAGTTCTTCCTATTTTCTAAATACAAATTCTTTATCAGGTATATGTTTTGCCAATATTTCCACCCAGTCTGCCACTTGCCTTTTCACTTTCTTAATAGTGTATTTTGAAGAACCAACATTTTTTTTAAAACTTCTTAGCTCTTTTGATTCTGGTTCAAAAGCCATCAGCCATCTCCTTAAAGTCAGTTCTTTTCCATTCGTGGCTGAGTTTTTTCAGAAGCCTGCTGACTACTCCTGTATCTCTACATCTCATGTTCTAAAATGCCTTTTGCTTTCAGGATTAAACACAAATTTCTTAGCCAGGCACATGGGACACCTATGGAGGGATGCCCCTCAGATCTTCTCCCAAAGAACCTGCTGCAGAGAGCACAGCCGACTGAGAGCCTCAGTGGCCACAGCTGCGGACCCGCCACAGCCCCCATGCTAAGCCATGTCTACTCTAGACTGCCCCCGGACAGTGGCTGAGCACAGTGGCACCAGGGCTGAGTTGTCCTGCACGGTGCAAGCCTCTCCTAACAGGCAGCCTCTATTTGGGAACTGCCAATCAGCCCTGCCAAGGCCTCCTCAGGACTCTCTTCAGCCTGAGGCTTCCAATCAATTCCTCCTTCCCTCTTTATTTTCATGCAAAACCTCCATCACAGTCAGAAGGCTCTCTTAGCCTCTTCCTGTTTCCTTTTCCTTTCTCCTTATAGGTGTTTTAGCCAACAAATCTCTTACACTTATCATCCTAGTCTGGCATCTGCCTCTCAGAAGACCCCACCTGATACAACAGTAATGGGACGCTTGATTTCGCCTCCCGCGATCTCACTGACTCCACTTATCAGTAGCTGTTTTCTATTTACAAATAGTCTGACTATGGAGGGAACAAGGGCTTCCCCTGACTCATCTAAGAATCCTCCCTTTGCTCAAGCTTCTGAAGCAGCATAAGGAAAACCAATCCGCAATATTACAGAGGCCTTCCTAATGTGCCGAAGAAGCCTTGTTTGAGTGGGAACAGGAACTCGGAGGAAAAGTCATCTACACCCCACCACCTTCCTTTGAGCTGCACATGTTGAAGGGAGGAAGAACAGAAAAAGACCTCCTTTTCCCCATGGGGAGTTATTCTCTCTGTCCCCAGACAGTGCTCAAAAGTGCTGTTGGAGGGGTTCTTCAGTAGTGAGAGACAAAACAAGGAAGGGAAGTGTTGATCATTATGAGAACATCGTCGGGCTCTTTAAAAAATTACAGGGACCTGGGTCTCAACACAAACTTTCTAAACTGGACTCCATGGAGAAAGGCACTGGGAAGAGTATTTTAAACAAGTGCCCCAGCAGTTCTTGGATGTTTGAGAAGTACTGATGGAGGGTTTACGAACTAAAGCTGGCCTGATTCAGTTTGATTGTCAGTTCTGACACTTGTTGGCTGTGTAACTTAGACAAGTTCCTGACATTTCTGTCTTAGTTTTTTCACTTGTAAAATGAGATAATTAATAGGACTTCCTCACAGGTCGCTATGAGAACCCAAAGAGTTCATGGTTTTAGAGTGTGTAGGACAATAACTCTCGTGTAGCATATTGCTTATTAAGTTTTTAACTTTTTATTATGTTGCTATTGTTAACATTATCATCAGCATCGTTCTTATTAGTGAGAGATTGAATTCACCAGCGATCATGAGCACTGCCAGGTCCCATATGAAGCGAGTATGTCTGTCAGGGGTAGGATTGGGATACAGAAATGGGCAAGACCCACCACCTGCTCATTAGATGAGTTTTTCCTTACCCATCACATTCTTCCGTCTAATCTCCAGCACCCAGGGCACACATCTGGCAGCTATCTGCCAGAAGCAGGAGTTGGATTTGTGGTTGGTGTAGAGACATGCTAACAGCCTTTGATCTTGGCTTCAGAGAGGCTCTCATGTGTACAGGAAAGAGCCTCCGAGTCAGCAGATCAGAGTTCAAATCCCAGGGCATCTCATTAGGGGAGTGAGTGAACTTGAGCAAATTATTTAAGCTCTCAGAGCTCCTGTTTCCTTCATTTTCTGAATGCTTTTAGTTCTCTGGGCTATTGCGAGGCTTAACTGAGATGATGTAGGCATATGCCATGGCACACGGTAGGGGCTGAAGAAATGCGAGTTGCATGCACCTTGTTTCATCGGTACTGTTTCAGCTCACGAAGCTAACCCGTCCACAGAGCCGGGATAAGCCCTGCTGCATCCCTGTGACGATAGAGTTGCAAGACCTGAAAGGCTCCATAAACTTCCAAACCTGTCACTCAAATAAGCCACCTTGATTTTGGTGCTTGGGACTTTCACTCCTTACTCTTCTATTGCCTTGCTGTCTACCCCTGCAGTCTGGAAATGGTATTGCAGTTTCAGGATTGTTTCAAAACACTGATAGAAATACAACTCAGCTCAAGAAACCCAGTTCTTTCCCCAAACTTTGGCTTTGGTTTCATCCACGTGATTTTGAATTCTTTCCCTCTGCCTTGATGTCGAGCATATAAGGACTCTTTAAACATGTCTTCAAAGTGTTTTCAAAGTTCCCAAAGTTAGCCTTGGAACCGCACTGTAAGTAATATCACCAAAACAGCAGTCATTTGGTAAAATAATCTTTCTAAACAGGCTAATAGGTTTTGGACTTTGATGTGTCCAAATTTCAAAGGAATGTATAAACTAGTTGTTGTAAATTTTATTTTTTAAAAAATTAGAACATTTCTTAAAGTAGTTGCCAAAATGGTGCCTAATTTAGAATTGTTCTTTCTTTTCTGGTTCGCAAAGGATTTGCTATGGGGTAAAGTTATGTAACAGAGATTGCAAATCAAAATTTACTTCTTACAGATTTCTAAGCTTAAAGAGAATGCTCGTCCCCGAAATAGATTGGATAGTACTTGAAAGCTCTGTGAGGTGAAGGGCAGGGTTATGCAAAGATAGTAACAGGCAGTTCCTAATCTTTTTGCTATTTTTCAAGTGTGATGGTGGACTCCATCAAGTTCATAAGACCTAAAAATAGAGATGTAACAAAATCTTTTTGGCACTGAAAATGAAAGTGCTACGATATTCTGAAAATTTGGTAGATAAGCAACTTGTGTTCAAAGGTGAAACAAATCATACCAATTATATGATTGATTTATTTAAACATGAATCTTTCCTTCAGGGAAGAATGATTTCCAGAGGAATAGAATGGAATTTTGGATGTGGTTGCCAAGACATCCCTTGAAGAAAAATTGCATCTCCTAGATAAAATAGGAAGGAGTAACACCACAACAGTGGAATGTGGATTCCTAGGAGCTGAGCCACAGCTCATCCTTGTGGCCTTTGTCAAAAAGAAGAGGCTACACATGGGTTGATGGGGAGAACCTTCTTTTTCTTTTTCTTTTTTGACAAATTCAGCCAGTAAGTAGAATCCTTCCAAAATGGGTTTAAGAAATGCCTGTGGATGAGGGCTAGTGCCACAGCTAGCGTGGCAGCAGGCAACGCCTCTTCTCTTTCCCTGGTGTGAGCTGGCAGTCTGTTTAAGAAAGTCCCACCCAAATCAAGAAATTTAAAACAGCCCCAAATGAAGCTCAGGAGAGAGAGAGACTTTTTAGCCATAGTCCTTGGCCTGTGTTGTATTCATTTGTTGCCGAAAAACAAATTACCAAAACTTAGTGGCTTAAGACAACAATTATAACGTTTAGCATAATTTTAGGCGCATTTGAGCAGTTTCCTTCTCCATGTGGTATTAGCAGGGGACACTCAGTAGCATCTACCTGGTGGCTGGGCTGGCAGCTCTCAGGAAGGCTATGCTCGCAGGTCTGCCGACATGGTCTGCTTCTTGTTGCCTCTCCGTGAGGTTAGCTTGGGCTTCCTCACAGCATGGTGGTCTCAGGGTAGTTCAGCTTTTTGTGTAGTAGCTGATTTTGCTACGTCTCAGAAGTCACTACTCATCACTTCTGTCACATTTTATTGGTTAAAGCAACACATAAGGCCAGCCGAGATTCAAAGGGAAGAGAAATAGATCCCTCATCTTAATGGAATAACATGGTGGTGGTCCTCTTCAGAGACTCTCTATCTCAGTCTAAGAAGGTGGGGCTGCCAGTGATGGCTTTGAGGAAGAGAGTGGAGTCAGGTGAGGCAGGGTACAGCCCTATCTGGAGATGGCCAGTGTGTGAAGCTTGTTAGAGCTTAAGCAGTTTGGCACCAAATTTTAGGTAGGAGTTTAGAGATAGTACAATAAGCTATTATTGATCCTGAGGAATCTCAGGGGATAGGAGGAAAGGGAGCTGAGAAATTATACTAACTTGAATCAGACTTCTCATGAGGTCATGGATTTATTGTTCAAGTTAAAATGTCTATAGCAAAACAAGGCCTTTTTACACCATCTTTGAATAGCTGATGACTCTGTAAGCTTGTGGTTTTAGGTAAAGAGCAGGGAGACAAGTGGCCCAGAAATGATGGTGCCAGAAAACCACAGTCAGTTACTTGGCGCTGTCCTGGTTACTTGTAAATGTGGTCATGGCCGTGCTAAAGATGTTTGGTGGTGCTGGGAGTGCTCCTGGAATTTAGTGGGCAGGGGCCAGAGATGCTAACCATCCAAATGCCCCCCACTTTTGGGGATAACTCTTCCAGCCCAGCGGTCAGCAGCACTTCAGTTGAGAAACACTGAAGTAGACAGTTGGGTGACGTAGGGTATTTGGGTGGAAAATCTGGAACTTAGAGATGCAGGGACTGTGAAATCCCAAGATAGGCTGTGTCTTCTGGTAAGATCGGAATTAAGTGTAATGCTAGATTGTAAGAAGTATGGCACTTGTAGAAAATACACTTTTCAGATCACATACCCAAAAAGGCCACCATTGGGAACATGCGTATTCTCACTTACCATAGCCTTTTTGAAACGTTAAATGAAGAATCAAGATGAGGTACAATTTTTAAATAGAATTAATATTGTACCATAACCATTTGAAAATTTTCTTCTACAGACTGACTTATCTCTACCCGTGGAAATCATGGCGTCCTGTTTTTGTTGTTCTTATTTAAAATCAAATATGTTCAGATTTCCTGTGAAGAGATGTTTCTGCTAACTATATATGGAATCATGTTTTATGCTTCCTTAATCCAACTGATTTAACCCAAGCGCCCATCAACCAGTTAGACGTTGTCTGTCAAATCCAATTTTTGATGGTAGTTGAACCTGGCCTGTATCAAAACCTTACATGGGGTCTAATGAGTTGATTTTCCTCCAGCATGAAATTTACCTGGTGTTGTAGAAACATACAAACTTCAGTTCTCCCACCTTGAACAATTCAGTTCTCGACCAAGTTGTTCAAGGGAAAATGTTTTGGATATGGAACAAATCTTCAGTTTTCGACCTGACAACTCTTTCATGCTGATTCCTCAGCATGACGAAAAGCATCTCTCAGGTAACAAACAAAGGAGAGAATGCTTCTGTTGCTGGCAGAAATCCGTGATTAGCACAATTTTAAAACATAAAGAGGCATCAAGAGTACTAATGTTGCTAAGGGTGTGAAAGAGCTCCCCAAACAACAACCACAGGCAATTGAAGAGGTAGAAAAACTGTTGTTAATATGGATAAAGGAAAAGCAGTTAGCCTGTGGTAGCATTTCAGAGGCAATGATGTGTGAAAAAGCAAAGATGCTGCCAGTTAACCCCCTGAAAGACATCCCTGGAATGAGTGCTAAAAGTGATTGGTTTAGCTCTAACCAGTTTGCCTCAGTGGATAGAGCATCAGCCTTCGGACTGAAAGGTCCCAGGTTTGATTCCCGTCAAGGGCTTGTACCTTGGTTGCGGGCACATCCCCAGTAGGGGGTGTGTAGGAGGCAGCTCATCGATGTTTCTCTCTCATTGATGTTTCTAACTCTCTATCCTTCTCCCTTCCTCTCTGTAAAAAATCAATAAAAAATAAAAAAATAAAAGTGATTCATTTAATGGGATTCATTTAATGTGGTAGAGGCTGTTCTACCACATTTTAAGAAGTGTTCATTTATAGATTAAACAGTACATTAGGCATGTACTGTATACAAGAAAAGTTAAAACAGGGAATCATTTAGGGGTCAGATTAATTCAATTTACATGATTACTAACGGGGAAAAACGATTCAGTTTTTGAAAAAATCGCTTCTCGAACAGCCTTCTGGAACGAATTCAGTTGGAGAACCGAGGTTCCACTGTACTCTGCAATGCTCCATTTAAGAAGAGAGCTTGAGTTTGGGAGGGAGTCCTGTTTAGTCTGGTCAGGAAATTGTCCCTCCCAACGGTAATCTCTTTCTTCTTCTCCTCCTTCTCTGTTTCTTTCTATGCGTTTACCCTTTGATGTGGCTGTGACTAATACCGAGATTTTCTTGGGGGGAGGGAGCATTCCATGTGAAGCTCGGTGCTGTCCATCCCCAAGGCCTGGACGTGGCCTCGGCCTTGCTGCTGTGTGGTCAGCAGACGGGAATCTGACGCAGTCGCAGCCCAAGGGGGAGAGTTTGTCTCACCCACTCCTACAATCAGAAACTTCCAGGTTTGAAAAGCGTTTGAACGCCTTCTAATGTGTCAGTGCATAACACAAGCCCGGCACAAACAGGAGTGACTGAATTGGATACACCGACTTCTGCTTTGACAGCGGGAACTTTCGAAAGCCGTGCACAGGTATTTGAGTGGAGCCCCGGGTGACCAAGGTCACCGGGCGGGGGAAGCTCTAACAGAGGTGGTGTAGATTTTTATTATCCACGCAGAGCGGATTTCCTGTGACAAATGTGAAGTCCCCGCTGTACTGCTCCTGCTGCCCAGCACTTATCTGGACTCCTGCCCTCGGCGGCCAGTTGATGTGTGCCCTGGGAATGCAAACTCATTTCAGTGCAGTCTCTTTGATGGCTTGGAAGGCATCTGAGACCATGCAGAGCCCCAGGGTCATGGTTATGAACAACAATTATTGTGCTGGAGATTTACAGATGTGCTGGTTACTAGAGGGCTGTGGCTAATAGAATGTTGAACAACAAAGAGTTTATTGTATAACAGAGGGGGGGAGAGCTCCCCAACAGCAAAATACATAATTTCAGAAAGTCAGGGGATCTGGAGGAAAACACACAAAGTTGAGTTTTTCCTTTATATAAAAAAAAAATTGTTTTGTTCCTCCAAATTAAATGGTCAGAGTTTTAAAAAGCTGCCCTGTGGGAAATATGCTGCTTCAAAGGAGAGAGAGATCAAATGTAGATGCAGTGAGCCAGTGTCTCCCATATGCGACCTCTTTTCCACAGCCTGGTTAAGCTCGGGGGGAAATCTGATTAACTCAGGTCCCACAGGAGCCATTTAGAGGCCTGTTACTCCACTGCACTGATTTGGGTCCGGTGAGCCTCCTACTGCCCATCAGACCTGACCTTTCCGTGGCAAATTGAGGCACAGTGCAGGGACTGCATGACCCACTGCATTGAATGCATTAGCCTGGCACCGTCCTTCCATGCTATCATTGGCCTTGAACTCTGGCAACCACATATCTAAATTGGGTTCTGCTAAGACGTTCACTGAAACCTAAGAAAATTCATGGTGGTGGTGGTGGTGCTGGTTTATATCAGAGTGGATGGGCTTTTTGTGTGTGTGTGACCCATTTCCCAAGACCAGTGGGGTGAGACGTGTAATGAACCAAACCCTGTTGAGTTGATCTCGGGCACTGGGTAGACGGGCCACAGAGTGCAGGCAGCTGGCAGTAGGATGCGTTTCTGCCTGGTGCCGGCGGTGCATCTCTCTGACCTGGCCCTCCAGATCCCTTCCCTGTCCCCTCTGTCCTGCTCTGTGCCCAGGGAGGCTGACTCTGGACTTGCCCAATGTGGGGGCACCAGCACTGGGAGACAAAGAAAGGGAGGTCAGGAGCTTCTCCCCTCCCAGCCTGGTTCCTGAGCCACCTGGTGGTCACTCACCCCGCATCCTTTCAGGTAGTCATTGTAACAGCTCCCCGCTGCAGCCAGCCCAGGGCCAGCACCCGCACCTTAGGGGCAGCCCCTTCATTAAGCTCACCTTCCGTAAACAGTGTGGTGGCCTGTTTCCTGCTGGAACCTTGATGAACAACGCAGACTTAGTCCGCTCCTGGTTGTATGTAATGCCGCATTTCCCAGGCTATAATCCTAATAGACACAGAAGAGCATTTCTCTGTCCCTGCCACCCCACCCCAGCCCCGCTCCCTGCAGAAATTTCAGTTACCCCGTGTCCTAATAAGCTCCCTGAATTTGACCTTTGCACGCACTCCCTCCTTCCCACTGCAGCTCAGCCTCCTGGCCCCTCGGCCATCTCAAAGGCAGCAGTGCCAGCCTTGCCGGGCGCACCCCTGGCCAGATGCAGTAGAGTGTTTGGGCGAGGTCCCTGACGTGGACACTGAAAGCACTTCTGTAGTTAATACAATGGCTTCCAATCTCCAGCTGCCCACAGCCATCCTGGTCACCACTGTGAGCTCTGCTCCTCGCTCTATGTTCCCTGGAGATGACACTCTGTCTTTGTCCTTTATCACAGTCCTCTTGGCCAAGGACTTGGACTTGAGCCCAGTGGAATGGGTCAGGGTCTAGTCTGAGTGGCAGATAACGCACTGATGTTAGCACCAGGCCTCCCTCGGTTCACTAGCCCCTTGTCCTTAAGCAACTTCCCCACCTCAGTTTCTCTTTCCCTTGGGATGTGTTCTTTCCCAGGCGTCGTTTCCCATGCAAACAGTGCCCTGCTTGGCTGCCCTGCTTTTTGTCCTTCTAGGTCTGCCTAGAAATGTCTGATCCTAAGGGGAATACAGCTCAGAGTCACCCGATACCCTCACAGGTGCCCCTGGAGGCCCACTCACCCGCCCTTACCTGCTCCGGCCTGTGCTTGGGGAAGCTGAACCCTGTGGACTCCACCACCTGGGCTCACCTGCCTCTCAATGCCAGTTGGGCTCGGGCAATGGAAGGGTCAGCAGAGGGGGAGCAGAGAGAGCCTCAGTGCTCATGCCCTGCCCCTTCCCTGCTGGCAGCTTGGCGGGAGCCGTTTTCTCCACATGTGGCCACAGCTCCTGCAGGTCACCTATGAGGATAGTGGCTTCTGCTGCATTCCGGTAAGAGTGCCCGCCCTCCCTTGGTCCTTTCAGTCCTGGGTGAGGAATGGCAGGCAGAATGGTCCCCCACAGATGACCACTCCCAAATCCCTGAGCCTGGGAACATGTTTCATCCCAGGGAAAAGGGGCTCTGCAGATGTGATGACGGGATGGCCCTCTTAAGACAGGAGAGTGTCCTGGGTTATCCAGGTGGGCCCCTCTCATCACACAAACCCTTCAAGCAGAGAACGTCCTCTGTCTGGAGTGGGATGGATGCTGCAGTGGAATAAATCAGAGAGATTCCGGTGCCAGAAAGATTCACTGCTGGTCCTGAGATGTGGGGCCCGAGAGGAGGGTCCAGGAGCCCGGGTGGCCCTCAGCTGACACTAAGAAAACGGACCTCAACTCACACCTGTGAGGAACGGGTTTTGCTAGCAATGGGGGCTCATCTCAGAGCCTCCTGAAAAGGAAGACCCCAGGCCTGCCAACACCTGGCTTCAGCAGGGGACCCAGCTGAGCCCTGGTCCCCAGACCTCTGACCTCCACAGCGTGAGAGAATAAGCAGGTGTCACTTTGAGCCATTGCATGCGTGCTGATTTGTTAGGGCAGCCGTGGGACATGAATGCAGGTGGTATGACTGTTCTTTGTTGCTCATCTATGGTGTCGCACCATTTCTTGTTGTTTCCTTAATTCTGCCCACACCGTGTCAATGGTCTCTTCTGTTTTCCTGTAGAATGGCTGCCTCTCCTGCCAGCACCTCAATGACACACCCGCTACTCGGTCAGAAGCCTAAAGAAACTCCTCCAGGTAGTTGCTAAGTGGTCATCATATGTTCCTGAAATACAGTGCAATCGGTTTCATCAGCGTCCCATATAGCCCAGCACACATTGACGGAGAATTTTAACAGCACCGGGAGAGTTTATGTATGAGGTCTGGGGTCTAAGAGAATTTTGCTGCTCTGATGTCCAGGATATCTGAGGTCCTTCTGAAATAGGATGAGAACAAAGACCAGAAAGACATGACATTTCGTTCTCAGGAACTCAGCTGCTCAGAGACCTACGTGCTAAGATCGACGAGGCAGGTCCCTGCACTGCGTGTAAGACGGAGTATAAGAGCAGATGCTCACTCCTATGTGCCCGTGAGGGGCACCGGATCCGGCTGCCCTCTCCCCCATACAATTCTGGTGCTGGGCTAGACAAGAGGGTGCAAATGGATCTCGCTGTGTGTGAACGGCCTGCAGGAGGGGGGTCCTTTTCACTTGTCAGATACACTCCATCAGGAGACACTGTCCTTGCTCCCCTGAACTCACAAAGACAACATAACATCGTGCCTTGTCTCTGACAAGCTCCCGATAGAACAGAGTTCTAAAACTCTGCTTCCAGTCCCACAGGGAATTGAGGCTGCGCTTTAGAGAAGCAATATGGTCTGGTTCGGAGATGGATGAAAAGACAAAGGATTGGCTTGAACTTGACTTTAAAGTGCAATTCCCTCTTTTATATTCCCCAGGGGTCCTCTGGGCATTGAGCATTTTCACAGGGACCCGGACCCTTCTTCCAAGACAATAGGCCGTGGATGTGGTATCATCAGGACTCTGCAGCTTAACCCGGAGCACAAACCAGACACTTCACAGGGCCTTTGTTTTCCTCCCCAGTCACAGCCAGTCCTGGCCCTAATGGGTAACATGCCACTAATTATAAACAAGCAGACAATGGAGTTTGTTTTTTGTCCTGAGAATCTGCACTTGTTCCCAGTCCGATCTGAATGCATTTTCAGCTGTAATAGAAACCAGAGCTCGGTGCTTTGGGGCTGTATGTTGTGCGCAGGAAACAGAACTGATGGAAAATCCAACCCAACTTTTAAAAAGTTGAGGGCCCACCCTTGTGGATTGCTTTACACACATTTTCTCTAGTAGGTAAACTGG
Source organism: Myotis lucifugus (assembly GCF_000147115.1). Classification (NCBI taxonomy): domain Eukaryota; kingdom Metazoa; phylum Chordata; class Mammalia; order Chiroptera; family Vespertilionidae; genus Myotis; species Myotis lucifugus. The sequence goes on from NW_005871514.1 coordinate 106,127, forward strand.
TTCCACGCGTTCCCCATGACCCCCTCATCCTGGTTTGTAGATGACAAGACCGGGCTAGTGTGGTTTTCTTTTCACTTGAGTAGGGCCACCCAGTTGACAAGTGTTGAAGTTGGTGTGAAACACGTCCCCTGGCTCCGAAGCCCAGGCGTCAGACATTTCACCCCGCTGCCAACCACGAGTTTCCCCCAGAACTTAAGGACATTTAACTTTCTTCTTGGGTCTGCATTACTGGGGCTGAGAGAAAACCCTGCCTCATCCATTCGTCTTCCATTAAAACTACATCCAAATTATGGCCCCTAAATACTGTTACTAGAACTTTCTCTGCATGGTTCTCACTGTTCAGAAGTTCTTCTTTAAGTCTGACCCAAATACTTCTTGTTGTAGTTTGAAGCCTTTTTCCTTGCTATTCTCTTCCTATAGAGCAGTGGTTCTCAACCTTCTGGCCCTTTAAATACAGTTCCTCATGTTGTGACCCCAACCATAAAATTATTTTCGTTGCTACTTCATAACTGTAATGTTGCTACTATTATGAATCGTAATGTAAATATCTGATATGCAGGATGGTCTTAGGCGACCCCTGTGAAAGGGTCGTTCGACCACCAAATGGGTCGCGACCCACAGGTTGAGAACCCCTGCTATAGAGGGATCGTCCTTTAACATATACCCCCTGACAGACCTGTGGATCATGAAGGAGCTGCTCCAAGCCGCTGGCACCCTCCCCCGGAGGAGAAAACTCATCCTCTTATTGTAGACAACTGCACAGCCAGAGAAAAGCAATCTCTCCTGTCGGAACTCAGTGTAAGTTTTACCATTTTCAGGCCTCTCCCAACTAGAAGTTTTAACTTGGAATACATTTTCAGGATTCTTTTTAAATATATTTTTTATTGATTTCAGAGCAGAAGGGAGAGGGAGAGAGAGATAGAAACATCAACGATGAGAGAGAATCATTGACTGGCTGCCTCCTGCAGGCCCCCTACTGGGGATCAGAGCCCACAACCCCGGCATGTGCCCTGACCGGGAGTCGAACCATGACCTCCTGGCTCATAGGTCCACGCTCAACCCCTGAGCCACGCCTACTGGTCTAATCTTCAGTATTCTTAACAGTCCTTTCCACACCTCTACTTGTCCCCCCTCTACCCCGCCCCGCTTATTCCCCGCCATCCTTGAGTTAAAGGATAGGTAAAGAGACAGAAATTGGAGATGAGGGGGAATTGGGTTGGATATAAGCGTCAATTTATTAAACGTCTTTGCTGAAAAATGTCCTTGTGGATATCAAGCTGCTAGGAGCCCAGAGGCCAGGGGAGCTAAGGAGGCTGCCCCTGGGGCCGGGTACTTCGGATACCATTAGACACACCTGGCTGAGTATCTGAGCAGCTCCAGGGAGCCTCTCGTGTGGTTGGAAGATCAAAGCCAAGTGTCCCCCCACAGTCTGGTCTCTCTGAGGAGCCTTAGGTTCTTCTGGGAATGAGAACCCAGCCAAGGGAGGCTGCCATGGACAGAGATCTGAGGGAGGGCTGGGCAGCGTGGTCGGTGGTTAGTAATAGTGCTCCAGCCCAGGATGAGCAGGCTTTGAAAGAGGTCCAAGGCACTGGACGGCAGGCCCAGGCCGGGTTCTGAGAAAGCCACAGAGGGTCCCAGGACACTGTGAAGATCTGGGAGCCAATTGCTTCCCAGTTGGCATCTGCCACTTCGGATGAGTTGGGCGAGAGCAGACCCTGGGTCAGCGGGTCCTCGCCATGCGCTCTGCTCCTGCTCTGAGACCACCTCCGCAGTTCCACCCCTCCCCGGCTTCAGTCTCCACTTGACCCAGGCTGCCCTCCCTCCGCCCTGATTTTCTCCCCAGCCTGAAATGCTCCCCTAAGCAACAGACTTCTATATCAACAACCACTGAATACTTCCCCCCGGGGATCCCACAGGCACCACAGATTTAATACCTCAAACTGAGCTTGCCATCTCCTCTTAAAAAAGGCATCTCCACTGTCTCCCTTGTAGGTCATTGCCATGACTCTTCCCAATTCTCTGAGAGGGAGAATTCGGAATCCCCTGAATGAGGATCCTCAGGTCCTGAATTCAGAATGCTTAGGCCCCAGGCACCACCTCATTCCCACCTTCTGTCCCTGTCCTAGCTCAGTCCTCCCTCATCTCAATGGAGGATTGTAACACCTCACCCTCGGCTTCCCCACCACAGCCTCCACCCACCATTGACTCCACCTGCCACCCTGTCCTGCAGTGCCCTTCCTAACCCCTGGCTCCAGCCACACTCCTGCCCCAGAGCTCTAGAAGCTTCCGTGCTTTCTGCAACATACCGACCAAACTCATTGGGTCTTCGCCCTTCAACTTACACTAACTTTCCTGACCTCACAGGCCCTGGACCCTCCTCATGCCCTGCAGTCCCGGCTCTGGAACCAACTTCCTGAGCTTGGAATCCTAGCCTCTCTGGCAAGGGTTTTGTTTTATTTTTATTTTTCCCTACAGACGAAAGCCTATGGGGAGGCATCTGGCAGTGCCTGCCACACTCCCTGTAGACCTTCCACCCATAGGAGTGATGTTTGTAAATATGTATACATACATACATGACTGCATGGAGAGATATGTGCTGATATAAAAAGTATCTGCTGAACGCTTACTATGTGAATAGGCACAGACCTAAATGCCTTCTACCCAGTACTTATTTCTCCCTCAAGCCCTCTGAGGTAGCTATTAGCATTGGCCCCAATTTACACAAAAAGGAATAAAGCCCAGAGAAGTTAAGAACCTGCTCAAGGCTGCACAGCTAGGAAGTAGCAGAGCCTGGATTGGAGCCTCTGCTGTGGAACTCTGGAACCCGTGCCATTAACTATACTGGCATGTCACCTGCTACCACCCATGCCCTCACAGTACGCCTTCTAGGTCCAGGAGAGCCCCTCTGTCTGACTAAACTGGGAATTTTTTTCTCAATTAACCCTTTTGTATTTGGGACCCTGGAAAACCAAAACTGGGTAGTGGGGGAGCTCTCCGGTCTGGTCCACATTTTCCACTGTTCAGAGAGGGAAAGTGACCTATTCAGAGTCCCATAGGAGATGAGACAAGGCCCAGCAGGGAATTCCCACACTGCTTTTGTTGTACGTTTCCGGACACAACTTTTCACTCCTAATTAGCCCCCCTGTTATCTCATTTCTGATTTGGGATTCCTGTAGGATCGACTATCTTTCAGAAAGAAAAGCGGGGGGAGGGCAATGTGTGTCTGTACACACACACACACACACACACACACACACACACACACACAATTATTTGAAGATACAGCCTCAGCTTCGCTTAGTGAGCTCTTTACCTCCCGTCCAACTCGCCTTTCCTCTCCCTGGGCATCCTTCCCCGGTTCGTGTTGATTTTATCGAGGCTGCAAATGTGGAAGCAACTACAGTGCTTCAAAGAGCGAAATACCTTACAGAGATTGTGCTCACCTGTTACTAATGCCCAGCGAGTGCCAACAGGGACTAACAAAAGCAGAGAGATAAACACATTTAGGCCAGACTGATTTCCAGAGAAACAATTTAAAGTTATTGCTTTAAAGTGCTTGAAACACACAAAAAAGAATGAGTTCCCCCTGGGTGCATTGTGTGCTTGCTGGCACCCTAACTTTGGCCTTACATGCAAAATCCCACAAAAAGTTAGGGGCGAAATAAAAAACACACCAAGTAGTGCGCATGGAGGGGAGCCATAGGTTGCAGCCGAATAGCCCTGCCCCCAGGGACCCAGCCCCAGTCTGCTGCCTGGGGACTCCAGGGGCCGGCAGTGCTGCAAGTTCCTTCTATGGAAGTGCCATGTGGGGAGGTTGGGACACAGGAGGAGAGGACCCTACCTGCTGTGACTTTTTTGGGAGTGACCTTCTTAGCCTGCCCACGAGGCAGTTTGGCCCATGTTTATTTGTCTCCTTTTTGCAGAGAAAAACATCAAAGCAGATGTGTCGTTGGGAAGTCGGGGAGTGGCCGGATCCCACTGGGTGATCCCAGAGTCACAGCGCGACTGAGTTAATTCTGATGCAAGTGCAGTCCACCCTTCTGCTCTGCAAACCACTGGAAACCACAAGAGGCTTTAGCCACCTCGAGAGGGCTGTCTGACCCTGACCCCCAAACACTAACTTGAGGTATTCCCATCACCCTCACAGCAGTCATATTTTGGCCAACCCTATCCATTTGGACCTGTGCCTAAGCTCTCCACTGAGGACATCAGTGATGGCAATGACCTTGAAAAGGTCTGCCCCGTGCTTCCTTGCCTAGGGTTTCCAGGCTGTAGGGGTCCATCAAAAGTGATGAGTTGTTTTCAGCGTTTCAAGGAAGCTAAAAACAAAAAAAGCCTACCTCCCTGGTAATAAGACTGCACATGTTGGCTAAAGAACAGGTTTCCTTAATGATGGCTAGAAATACATGAACTCAGAATGTGACGACGCTATGACGTCCTGCACACACGTGTTGATGGCTATTGATGGCGCCTTAGGGCTTGCTGGGACTTTATAAGGCATTGGATCTGGTTGTCAGGGCCACATGCTGTTTCTACTCCCCCAGTGCACACCCTCCCCAGTTCCTCCCCCTTGCTGACGTTTCTGAGAGGTACAACACCTGCTTTGCCCCTGAATTCAGAGCTCCTGAATTCTGTTATCTCTCCCAAGTGTGGTCCCTGTTCACCAACCTACACATGGATGTGAGGCCAGGAGAATGCAGGATAAGGACTTTCCTGGTCTCCTCCCTTGTCTTCTCAGAGGTCATATCAGGAAGGAGGGTTGGTGGGGAACTCAACTGGGGCTTGTCCTGCAGGGGCCTGAGTGTGGGGCCTGGATACAGACTGAGTCCCCTTGCTGAGGAGTTGAGAGTGAGAGACAAGTTGAGGGGCCCATTGGGAGCCCCAGTGCCCGAAGAGACTGCCTCCATGTATTGGATCAGGCTGACACAAGGACACAGAATGTCAGCCAAGATTGAACTACCCTCACAGAAAGCACGCTGACAGGGGACTTGCTGCTGAGGCTGGAAACCTCTGCCCTGGGATTAGAAAAGTTGTCTGACCCCTTGGTGGTGGGGGAGCGGGGGGATCTCAGCCCCAGGACCTCACGTGTCACTGTGATGTGCTGTGAGTTTGAAGATGGGGAAGAATCAGAACCAAGAGTTAGGAAGCTGCAAATGTAGAAAGAGTCTTGGTCCATCTGAAAGGGCTCAAATGCCATAGGGTAGCTGGGAGGCTAGACAGGGAAGAGGAGGAAGACAAGCAAGGAGGCACTGGGGCAAAGTGTAGTGGGGGGAAGGGTTCAGCCTGATGGTGGGTAGAGGGCTCTGGGCTGGATGTTCTGCCTCTGAGTGGCCACAACCCCAGGAAAATGACCTGGACTTTATGCTTCCCACCCCATAGTTGTGGGTTAAGGGCCTTTGGGAGAGGGCCATAGACGGCCCTCACAGCTCTTTGCTCTTGTCTGAGGGGGCAACGTGGTTCCAGGATCTGAAAACAGGCCACCAAGGCGAGCTGCAGGTGTAGGAGATTGAAATCATATCCCCCCAAAATATGGGATGAGCAGAGAAATGGTGAAAAAGGACCCCAGGGAAGCATCTGGAACCATTGGCATTGCCCACTGCCACCCAGCTCCTCTCATGGCTTCTTCTCTCTGACCTGGCTTCTCTGGCGTGGCCTGGCCCGAGTCTCTGGCTTAGAACTGGCCACTCTGACTTGCAGACCCCATGTTTCTACGTCCTCAGTCAGGGACCGTGAGCCGATGGTCTGTCCCAGCAGGACCACTCTTGCTGAGGCAGAGGGCAAGAGACTGGCATGGAGCCCAGCCCGCGTCATGATTACCCTTAATCCTGCTGTAGAGACCAGCAAGGAGGGCCCTGGGTCTGTCTATGCAGCAGCTCTGGCGCATACTGTATAACTGGGTACTATTACCTTCTAGTTAGGATTGTCTTCATCACCGCTCCTTTCCATTGCCCTGGTCATGGGGCTTCTCATCCATATGCATGAGTTTATCTATTGTCTAGACTTATCAGATGAAAAGGTAGAAAATAATATATGCATGATTTATGTGTGTGTGATGTTTGTCAAGTGAAGAAATTCATTTTCGAGTCTTACTCATCCAATAAAAAAGAAAAAGAAATCTTACCCTTTGTGACAGCCTGGATGGACCTGGAGGGTATGATGCTGAGTGAAATAAGTCAGGGAAAGACAGACACCACATGATTTCACTAACATGTAGAATCTAAAGAACAAAGTAAACAAAGAATATTGAAACAGACTCCTAGACTGGCGGTTGCCAGGGGAAAGGGGAATGGAGGCTGGGTGAGAAAGGTCAGAGGATTAAGAAGTACAGGTTGGTAGTTATAGAATAGTCATGGATATAAAGTACAGCACAGGCAATATAGTCAATAATATCATGATAAGTATGTATGGTGCCAGGTGGGTGCTGGAAATATCAGGGGAACACTTTGTAAAGTATATGATTGTTTAACCACTATGTTGTACACCTGAAGCTAATACAAAATAATATTGAATATCAACTGTAATGGAAAAATAAAAAAAAAGAAATCTATTTTCAATATATTCTAGGGCTGCTCATGTTGACAATAATCAATTATAAAAATAGTAATAGTTATTACTATAACAACAGTAGTGTTTTTTGGGCCATGCTCTGTGCCTCACATGCATTACGTTGTCATCATTTCTCTCGTTCCCATTTGCTGAGGAGAAAAATCAAAGCACAGAGAGATCAGGTAACTGGATCAGAACCACACAGCTACTAAGGCGTAGCAAGTAGATTCAAGGCCAGGTCGTCTCTCAGCCCAGAGTCATTCTTCTACTCATTCACATCGCTGTCTGATGCCGGTTGTGGAAATGCCAAGAGGTCTGATAAAATGCACTCACCTCTTCAGAAACAAGTGAGAGGGTGCCCGAGGGACATTTGAGAAGAACAATGAAGCAGACAGAGGCCCTGGAGGGACTGTGATCTTGCCTCTAGAAGGCTGCTGACAGTCACATGCCCAACCTACCGAGGTCTGCCCAATTGTCCAGATAAATATGGCACTAGCTTAGCTTCCACCTACATTCTTATTGACTCTCCCCTAATTCCATCGAATATGCATCATTTTTCCTTAGCTTCCAAGAGAAGTCGGAAAGAAAATGAGAGCAAGAAAGAGAAGTAGGAAGCTGGCTGACAGTGACTTTGCACTTCTTCTCTCGTGTATTTTAAGTGCACACATTTGTAGGAATGATAAGAATTCTCACATTAACATCTCTACACATAAGGTCACGCCGCTCGTAAAATTTGGCCTTCTGGTTATAAACAAAAGGGCATAGCCTAGAAATGGATGAAGATAACACTCTATATAGAAAAAGGAAAGAACATTTTATGAAGTTCAGGTTTTATTTTTAACTTAATTTTATTTTGAGAGAAACATCCACTTGTTGTTCCACTTATTTATGCATTCACTGGTTACTTCTTGTATATGCCCTGAGGATTGAATCCACAACCTTGGCGTATCAGGATGCTGCTCTAACCAACTGAGCTACCTGGCCAAGGTCAAGTTTTATTTTATGCTTTTAATTTCAGAGAGGAAGGGAGAGGGAGAGAGTGATAGAAACATCAATGATAAGAGAGAATCATTGATTGGCTGCCTTCTGTACGCCCCCTACTGGGCATTGAGCCCACAACCCGAGCACTGGCCTGACTGGGAAAGAAACCTTGACCTCCTGGTTCTTGGGTTCAACCGCTGAACCACACTGGCCAAGCAGGTTTTATTTTTTTAAAGCGCTGACACAGAAAGGTAATCCGAGCTGTTTGAAAAAGCTTATTTCAAATCTAAAAATAACTACTTTCTACTAAAAAGGGAGAGGGGGGAAACAGAAATAGTTTACTGTGGGTGATTTATGAAGCAGGCTATTTCTGGGGATTAAGGCTGTCTACCTGGGTTTGAATTATTTGATTACTTAAAAACTTGAATGAGCACGAGGCAGTTAATTTGTCGGCTTTTTGGTTGACCTGTGAGTCATCATGTCCTCTCCGGGGAGCTCTGGGGAGACTTATCTGGGTGGCCCCTCGTTGTGCCCGAGCCTCACCAGCGCACAGTTCCTCTTCCTCCCACAGGCCTGCCTCAGGCGCCCGCACAATGGCTGCCTTGGAGGCTCTGTCTCATGTCTCTAAGGAAAATGCTGGGATCCCTGGAACGGAGCAGAACTGGAAGGGGAGACGTCATGCACCCAGAGCTGACTGTAAATTGTGCTGTTTAGTCTGTAAAGCAATTAGGTCTGGGGAGTGTAATGTGATGCTTTGGGCTGGCCGGCCTCTGTGGCCCTGGTCAGGATGTCGGTTCTCTGTGGGCACCAACACCGAGCTTTTCAGGACAGTATCCCACTCTCCCTGAGCTAAACGGATGCTCCAAAATAGACGAGTTTCCTCTTATGAGTGTGTACAAAGGGCCTGGACTTGGATCTTGAAGACCTGAGTCCAAATTCCAGCTTTGCGTCTCTCGTGCTGTTTACTAGTAATCTGAAGGATGGCCGGTCCCTCCAGCTGCCCTGAGCGAGTCTCAGTTGCATTAAATGGGCCTCATCATTGCTAACAAACAGATTTGGCAGAACGGCCAAGCGCTGGCTGGCCTTGTGTGTGGTCAGAGTGAAGTGTGTTCTCCCGAGTCTATCCAGGGCCCTGTGCAGGGTGGCTGGCTCCTGCTCCTTACTTGTCAGCAGCCATATTCAAAAGTTCTGCCATCATTTCAGAGAGGAATGGAAAGGGAGAGAGAGATAGAAACATCAATGATGGGAGAGAATCATTGATTGGCTGCCTCCCACTGGGGACCGAGCCTACAATCCAGGCATGTGCCCTGACCAGGAATCAAACCATGACCTCCTGGTTCATAGATCCATGCTCAACCACTGAGTCATGCTGGCCAGGCTCTCCTTTTTAAAAAAATTAAACCTATTGGGGTGACATTGGTTAATAAGATTATATAGGTTTCAAGTGCACAATTCTGATACATCATGTGTATATTGCATAGTGTGTTTACCACCCAAATTCAAATCATCTTCTGTCACCATATATTTGATCCCCTTTACCAACCCCCTTCCCTCTGGTAACCACCATACTATTATCTGCCTCTATGAGTTTTTGTTTGTTTTTCTTATTTATTCACTTGTTGCTTTTAGGTTTATATCCCACATATGAGTGAAATCATATGGTTCTTGACTTTTTTCTGTCTGTATTTCACTTAGCATGATATTCTCAAGATCCATTCATGAGATACCACCTCATACCTGTTAGAATGACTACTGTCAACAAGACAAGTACTAACATCTGTTGGAGAGGTTGTGGAAAAAAAGGGGATTCACTGCTGGTGGGAATGTAAACTGGTACAGCCACTACGAAAAACAGTATGGAGACTCCTCAAAAAATTACCATATGACCCAGCATCGCCTCTTCTGGGTATCTACCTCCAAAATTTGAAAATATTTATTCACAAAGATATACGCACCCCTATGTTCATTGCAGCATTATTCACGGTGGCCAAGACATGAAAACAACCAAAGAGTCCTTTGATAGATGATCCGATAAAAAACTGTGGTACATATATACAATGGGACACTACTCAGCCATAAGAAGAGGTGAAATACTGCTATTTGTGACAACGTTGGTGGACCTATTTGTGTTTTGAGAATCCCGGCTGGCCCAAAGGCTACAAGGTCTCTCCTGCCAATTCTGTAGAATCCTAGCCAGGCTCTGTACCACCTGCGTTAAGCAGGTCTCCCTGCCCTTCTCCATCACAGGATCCTGGCTGTTTCCTACACACCACTGAGCCAGGGTTCTCATTTATTCATTTATTTCTTCTTATCTGCCTTCCCCCTTCACTGTGAGCTTCATAGACTGTGAACATGGTTGGGTCAGTCACACTGCCTTGACACCTAGCATAGTCCCTTTCTGCTCAGTAAGAATTCTGTAGGATGAATGAATGAAGAAGAATACACTCCCAATATTTAGACAGTAGGAAGATTGGGGCAGATGTCCTGTTCCTTGCTGGCCTGGGAAAAGCTCAAGGTCAGAGTCATGTCCCTGGAAGGTCATGCCAGGGCAGCTTCATTCCTGGTTACCTGAGGGGACATCCTCACATCCTCCTCACCACACAGTCTTGGACTCCCTATTTCGGGACTACTTTTACATGAACAAGAATAACTTCCTTTATGCTACTGTTATTTTGAATTTTTCGTTGTATGCAGCCAGAATGTATTTAATTGATACACCAGGGAATTGGCGTTCAAGAGCAGCTCCATGGGGCTGGGGTGGCTTTGGAACAGCAAACAAAGTAATGAGGGGGCCTGTGTGTGCTTGCGGGGGGAGGCAGGTGTCACCAGAAGCCTTGGGTGTGTTGGGTACCAGAGGCGTCTTTTCCCCAGTGACAGATGCAGCACTAGGAAGGCTCCCCACGCTCCACGTCGAGCTGAGCCCACTTTGCTCTGTGGGACTCCAGTACACACGTGTTTTAAATTATTCCCTAATTGCTTAAGTGTTTGTGGTGTCTTTGCTTTTAACTTGGGGGCCTAGAAAGTTAAAGGAGGGAATCTCACTGTCCCCCGCCCACCCCCAGGAGGGAGATCCTCACAGGAGCTGCCCTGACTAGGCCTAGTGAGAGGCCGATTGGTCAGAAAGCCAAGACCCCTGGGTGTGGGAAATGAAGGGACCACAGAGCTTCCCTTCTAACCCCCGCTCCTGCCCCCCTTCCCCCCAGTCCAAGCCCCAACTTGGTGTTGTGTTGGGAAATCTGACTGTTTTGCTTTTGTGGCAAGGCTAACATATACCTAATTAGTCTGTTTGTCTTAAATCCACCCACTCTTTAAAAGCAAAAGAAAATAGCTGGGGCTTAAAATAGTTCAGTTTTATATGTGGGAGCCATTGCCAGAGCTTTAATAAATATTGAAGCTCTGGCAATTTTTGTTTTTTGCTGGACCCGCGTCTGGGGCAAAAAGCTGCAGGGCCCTGGCTAATGCTCTCTCTACTGGGTGGACTCTCACGGCTGGGAGGACACACATCTCACGGCAGTTAAGAGTCACCACACAGAGGTGGTCAGAGATGAGAGAAACTAGGCTGTTATGGAGATCGGATCTACTGAGTTAACAGAGGCCCAGAGATGGGGGAGGACTTGTCCAAGTTCGCACAGCTTGGGAGGGCAGAGCTTTTACTTTAACTCATCCTAGGTTCACTCCTCTCCCTTTACACCTCAAGTCAGAGGCATATACAGTGCAACTTCCATATTTAATTGGCATTGCTCCCATGAGCCTCACCCTGGGTCTCTTACTACCTGAATCCAGTGACTTCTTAATTCTGTTCATCTGTAGGAAAAGCGAACCACTTGTTGAGTCCTCAGTCTGTGCCTCATTCCCATGCTTCACACGTGGAGCCCATCTGATCCTCATAAGTGACTTGCCCAAACTCACAGATTGAAAATGATGGCGCTTAGATTTGGTATTCTTGCAGGTATTGGTATTGTCTGACTCCAGAGTCCCTGGTCTTACCCACTGTACTAGACAACCTTCTAGACTTTTCACATCGTAACCTTTCTGCTCAAGAAATCTAGTACCATTCACCAAACATCAGCAGGCCATGTCCCTAGAGTAATTTTTCTTTGATGATGATGGATTCTATGGATCTGGTCATAGTTTCGGGTCTGTTCTGCTTAGTGGCCACACTTGTGGCCCATGTTGAATGGATATAGCTGTATCATTTCTCAGCTCACACTTGCACAGTTTTGAATGGGACCCAGAATGAAGAGGGCACCCCAACAGATCCAAGCTCCGTGGAAGCCTCTTTGCCATGTCACTGTCTGACCTGGCACCTCCAGTGGTGCCTGAAGTGTCTGTGGCAGATTAAGATGCTTATGGAAAGCCCCTGGCAGGCCTTAGTCCAGCGGTTCTCAACCTGTGGGTCGCGACCCTTTGGGGGTCGAATGACCCTTTCACAGGGGTCGCCTAAGACCATCGGAAAACACATATATAATTACATATTGTTTTTGTGATTAATCACTATGCTTTAATTATGTTCAATTTGTAACAATGAAAATACATCCTGCATATCAGATATTCACATTATGATTCATAACAGTAGCAAAATTACAGTTATGAAGTAGCAACGAAAATAATTTTATGGTTGGGGGTCACCACAACATGAGGAACTGTTAAAGGGTCGCGGCATTAGGAAGGTTGAGAACCACTGCCTTAGTCGGTGAAGCACAGCAAAGACCATCAACATTTTGAGCAGATATGCCATCCTATGTGAATAACTATTCGCCTTTGAGAAACAGCTTTGGCTTGCTCCCAGGCCCGAGCAGAGGCTAAATACATGTGACCATGGACCAAGTTACCATGTGACTTGAGCAACCCATCATGAGCTGGGTGTCAGCTGTCTGAAATATTAAAATATAAAATTGGGCATGCATGCCTCACTCCATCATCACATGGGAGTGGTATAGGGGACACTGGGTTGAAGCAGGTCTAAAGCACAAGTAAGTTGCATGAACAATTAGTCCAGATGCCATGGCCTGTACTTATGGGCACTCTCCCAGGGCCCATGTTCAGAAGGGCCCCATGTTTGGTTCAATGCTCTGCTGTCACTGTCTTGAAATCCTTAATTTTTGAGCAAGGGGTTATTTATTTTCATTTTCCTCTGGGATCCATAAATTAAAGAGCCAGTTCTGTCTCTGCCACATTGCTTAACTTGCATCTATGGTTGTATGGTGAGTTTTCTATGACCAGTTGACTTAAGAAGGAAAGGTTCAGGCTGGGTTTACATATAATAATCTGCAAGATACCGATACTACCTGAAGGTGGGTGGCTATAAAATCATAGCCTCACTCCATGGTGTCCCTGAAGGACAAACATCCTTCCAGTGGACAGAATTATTCATGTTGCCTGGAAGAAGAGATGGTCAAATGTTGAGATTGACACTGATGCATGCACAGTGGATAAGGGTTTGACTGGGTGGTCAGGGACTTGGAAAATTGGTGACAAGGGGATCTGGGGAAGAGGTATATGGATGGACATCTCTGAATGGGCACATCATGTAAATATATTTGTATCTTTGCTCATCAATGAATGATCTCAGCAGAGGAGGAGTTTAATAATTTGGTGGACAAGATGACTCATTCTGGATACCAGATAGCCTCTTTCCCCAGCCACCTTTCTTTGACCAAGTAGCTTGTAACAAAGTGGCCATGGTGACAGGAATGAAGGTTATGCATGGGCTCAGCAACATGGTCTTCCACTCACCAAGGCTGATCTGGCTATAGCCACTGCTGAATGCCCTATAAATAGAGACCAACAGCGAGCCCTTGATAGTGCGCCATTTCTTTAGAGGAATCAGCCAGCTGCCTTGTGGCAGGTTGATTACAGTGGGCTGATTCCACCATGGAAGGGGCAGGACTTTGTTCTCTAGAGAAGATACTTTCTTTGGGTATAGATTTGCCTGCTCACATGCTTCTGCCAAAATCATGATACCTGGACTTACAGAACGCTTTATTCAGTCTCATGGTGTTCAACACAGAATGGCTTCTAACCGAAGAGCTCATTTTACACCCAATGAAGCTTGTCCTCGTGGATTTTTCCTGATCTTATCATGTTTTTCATTACTCTGAAGCAGCTCATCTGCGAAAATTGTGGAACGGCCTTTTGAAGATATAGTCATGGCACCAATTGTGAGGCAAAACCTTGCAGAGTTGGGGCAATGTCCTAAGGAATGAGGAATGCGCTCTTAATCGGTGATTGAGATATGGTGCCCTTTCTCCCATAGTCAGGATTCATGGGCTCTTGAATCAAGGAGTGGGTCCTCTCACTATTTCCACCAGTGATGCCACCAGTGAAATTTGCTTTTTGTTCTTGCATTTTTGGGCTCTTCTTGTCTAGAGAGCTTGATTTGCAAAAGAGAAGTGTGTCTACCATTACATTACACCGGAAGTTGAGAGTTCTTCCTGATCTCTTTGTGCTTGTCATGCTAGAGCAGTGGTTCTCAACCTTCTGGCCCTTTAAATACAGTTCCTCATGTTGTGACCATAAAATTATTTTCATTGCTACTTCATAACTGTAATGTTGCTACTGTTATGAATCATAATGTAAATAACTGATATGAAGGATGGTCTTAGGCGACCCCTGTGAAAGGGTCGTTCGACTGCCAAAGGGGTCGTGACCCACAGGTTGAGAACCACTGTGCTAGAGAATCCATAGACAAAGAAGGAGCACTACTGTATCAGCATGGTGATTTTATTAAGGGAAAATTGGTTGCTACTATACAATGGGGGTTAGGAGGAATGTGCTATACATCTGGAATTCAGGAGATTCCCGGTGGCATCTGTTGGTTCTCCAATGTCCAGTGATAAAAATCAATGGTAAACTACAGCAACCTAGTACAGGGTGGCCTGCTAGTGGTCCAAACCCTGGCAGGATAAAAGTTGGATCACTGCCATCAGGTAAGAAACCATAATCACCTGAAGATGCTTACTGAGGGCAAAGGGAATATTGAACAGGTAGTAGAAGAAGGTAGTTATAAATACCAGCTACAACCATATGTCCAGTTGCAGAAATGAAGACTATAATAGTTATGAACATGTCTTTCTTATTTTGCTATGAACATGTTAACCAATTTTTCTCCTTTTCTTTACCATCTAACATAGGTGTGTTAATAGTAGTGAGCCTTATATCTTAGAATTTAATTTACAAGATATCACCAGATGAGTGTGGCTCAGTTGGAAGAGGAATGAACATCACCCAAAGATGAACAAAAGACCTTTGTTTTCTCTTTTACAGAGAAGATGACTATGTTTCTGGTGGTACATGTATTTGTTGCATCATCTGAGGCAAAACATGACCTTGCTATTGTCTTTCTATAGATGTTAAATATGGCTAAAAGGAATATGTATAGATGCCAAGTGGGTGGGCTGTGTGCATTATTCTCTGACTGGTTCCAGGTTAAGGCTGGCAACAAGAGAAATTTGCATAAGATTTGAAAGGCAGAATTATAGTCACTTTGCTACACTCTGAAGGTTATTATAGGGCAGACACTCTTGAGAGCCATGCACACTGTGATTGATCAGCTGCTTCATGTCGTTGATGGGGGTAGAAGCTGAGCACACAGCTCTACTGGCTCCCACCTGCTATCCTTCCTTCTGTGAATCCTGGTATATGTGAAGCTGTGTAAAGGGGCCAGCTAATCCTTCAGGCCATTTGGGTCATCAGAGCAGCAGGGTTGAGATACAGACATGGTCTGGTCTGCCCTTCCAGGTTTCAGGTGAACCTTAGTCTGCCCAATTCACATCCATCTTCTCTTCACAACTTCCAGCTCTGCTGGCTTTGTGCTCGACATGAGATACAGCAGTGACAGTCGTAGACAGACTGCGTTACCAGCCCCAGAGCTAGGTCACATCCCTATAATGAATCCCTCACTCTCTATCACTCAGAGTGGTTCACCTCCCTGAGTGAGCCCTGACTGGTACGTCTGGACTGATACATCTTCTCTCAAAATTCTTTTCAAGCTCATTATCCCACTTAGTCCCTATAGTAACCCCTTGAGGTAGATATTACCATTGTCAATTTGCATAAAATTAATTTGAAATCAGAAGTGTTAACTGACATTCCCAAAGTCACCCAACTATTAAATAGTCAAGCAAGGACTCAAAGCCGGGTCTAAAAGGTTCTGAGTTCAAAATTCCTCTGCTCCCCGAACACTTGAATTCTACCCTTTGCTATGTTGCTGAATTTGTGTCTTTGTTGCTCTGTTTCTGATCCTTGTGTCACCAGAGGCTGAAAAATCAGTTTTCATGAGGCGGGGTGGGGGCGGGGGGGGGGAGGGAGGTGATTATGAAATGGACTTTACTTTTGTCTCCTGCTACCCTTTCACACATATGACAGGTGGTGGGGGGAGTCTTATCTTTTCACTGCTACTAGGTAAAATGTCAGGTCCTGTGCTGGGGTACAGCCCCAGCGGGTCCAGGGGTTCCCAAAGGTGTGGACGGTGTCTGCGAAGAATGAATGACACAGAGGCAGTGTTCAGGTGATCATCATAGCCAGGTTCCTCCCTTTATTGTCATCTAACATCTATATTTATACTATTTGGTCTTAATCCCATCCATTCTATTCCAAAGGTTAGGGTGTTTCTTATCTCCATTCCAAGGTTACTCTATTGTTCTATGAAGCTACAAGGAAGTAACTGAAGGAGGTTATTCTATGTAAAGATTATGTAGCTTAAGCCTGATTGTTCGTAGTTAAAGTGATTAACTACCCCTCTGGCACTTAGTTAAAGGGTTTACTGATAAAAATCCTCACCTGGGGAAACAACCTTTCTTGGAGAGGTGACCTTGGTTAAAACACATAGCGCTTAAGAAGGGGAGCAAACATATTAAGAACAGTATGCCATATACGCTGGGTCCCTTGAAACATCCCTGCAGCGACTGCGTCAAGCAGCCAGCGTGGATCGGCTTCCAGCAGTCCTGTAACTTTTCTGTTCAATAGTAGGCAATACAAAGTTCCACAGATGTTAGGGTGTAAAACGTAGACTAGGTTTAAATCCTGTATGTTAATTAGCCTTCCAATTTATATTTAGAGTAAAGCTCCCTTCTCCTCTGACCCCCGTCCTCCTCTCCAGCTAAAACTGGCTGCAGCCTAGCTGCCTACCTTGGGGGACAGGATGTGGTTGGCATCCTTCTCTCTTCCTGGCCTCACTCTTCCCCTCCCTCAGCCTCCCTCAAGGATTGCAGTTGGGAGGAAAGAGAGGGGAAAGTTATTTTGTTTTTCTAAACAGTTTTGCATACCACAAGGTATATCCCACAACCTTCACCCATTGCAAGTGTATAATTCAGTGCTTTTTAGTAGATTTATAGAGTTGTGCAATCACCATAACTTTAACTCTGTAAGAACATTTCCATGACCCAGCAAAGTCCTCTTGAGCCCATTTGCAGTTAACCCCCTTTCCTCCGCTAGTGCAGGGCAACCACTCATCTGCTTTATGTCTATAAATTTGCCCTTTTCTGGATATTTCCTATAAACGGGATAATATACTATGTACTATTTTGTGTCTGAATTCTTTTACTCAACATAAAGTTCTTAATGTTTATTCATATTATGCATGAATCAGAAATCTGTTCCTTTTTATTGCTAAATAATATTCTATTGTATGGCTGTATAGTGTTTTGTTTATCCATTCACCAGTTGAAGGACACTTGGGTTGTTTCCAGTGTTGGTTATTATGAACAATGTTGTTATGAAATTCACATGCATGGCTCTCTGTGGATATATATTTTTATTCCTCTTGGATTTGTTCCTAGAAAAGGAATTTCTGCATCTAACGATGTGTTTATATTTAAGTTTTTAAGAAACACCCAAACCGTTTTTACAAAGGAGCTGTGGCATTTTATCTTCCCATCAGCAATATATAAAGATTCCTGTTTCTTTATATCCTCGCCAGTAATAATTGTTGTTTGTCCTTTTTATTTTAGCCACTCTAGTAGATATATAGAGATATCTCATTAACTCTCATTTCCCTAATGATTAGTAATGAGTATCTCTTTAAGTACTCATCAGCCATCTGTATATCTTCTCTTATAACATGTATAATACAATCTTTTGCCCATTTTCATCGACAGACAAGTGGATAAAAAAGTTGTCGTACATATATAATGGAATATTAGCCATAAAAAAATGAAATCTTCCTATTTGTGCAGCATGGATGGACCTAGAGGGTATCATGCTAAGTAAACTAAGCCAGATGGAGAAAGACAAATACCATATGATATCACTTGCATGTGGAATCTAAATAAGAAAATAAATGAACAAACAAAATAGAAACAGAATTATACAGAGAACAAACTGATCGAGGCCAGACAGGAGGGGTTTGGGGGATGGGGTAAAGAGGTGATGGGATTAAGAAGTACTAGTTGGCACAAGATAGCATGGGATGTAAGGTACAACATAGGGAATATAGTCAATAGCAGTGTAATAATTATCTATGGTGCCAGATGGGCACTTGAATGATCAGAGGGAACGCTTTGTAACCTTTATGAATGTCTACTCACTCTGCTGTGCACCTGAAACTAATACAAAAAAATGTTGAATGCAAGCTGTAATTGAAAAATAAAATTTAAAAAATCTTTTGCCCATTAAAATTAGGTTGTCTTCTTCTTATTCATTTGTGAGAGTGCTTTAAATTTTTGGATATAAGTCCTCTATCAAATATATGATTTGCAAATATTTTCCGCATATGTTGCTTGTCCTTTATTTTCTTTTTATTTCAAAAGTGTCTTTTGAAATGCAAAACTTTAAAATTTTGACAAAGCCCCGTTTATCACTATTTTCTTTTATGGATTGTGCGTTTAGTGTCATATCTAAGAACTCTTTGATTAACCCAAAGCAAAGTTTTTCTCCTACTTTTATTCTAAGAAGTTTTATAGTTTTAATACCATTTGTTGAAAAAACAAAAGAAAACGACCTATCCTTTCCACATTGAATTGTTGAAAATAAGTGGTAGATAAACGAAAGGTTCTATTTCTGCACTTTCAGTTCTGTCCCATTTATCTATATTATATATCACATGTAGATTCTATATGCCCATTCTTATGTCAACACCACACTGTCTTGATTATTGTAGCTTTATAGTAAGTTTTGAAAATGGGTAGTATAAATCCCCCAAATTTGTTCTTATTTTCATTTTTTGTTATTGTCGTTCCTTTGCATTTCTGTATACATTTTAATATAAGCTTACCAACTTCTTTCTTTGCAAAGAAACAAGCAAGCAAACAAACAGACCCTGCTGAGATTTTGACAGGAGCGCATTGAATCTATAAATCATTTTGGGGAGAAGTGCCATTTTTAATAATATTGAGTCTTCCAATCCATGAACATGTAGAAGGATGCTGCTTAATTTCCAAATATTTGGGAATTTCCCATATTTTGTTACTATTGTTGTTTTATAATTTAATTCCTTTATGGTCAGATGCCATACTTTGTATAATTTCAATTATTTTTAATTTATTGAAATTTGTTTTATGATTCAGTATCTGGTCTTTCCTAAAGAATGGTCCAGACACCAGATATAGTATTAGAGACAAGGATGATATTTCCTAAAAATAAAATGGTTGCCCATTGGTGGCAGAATACACATAATTTTCAAGCACACTTGAAATATTCTCCATGAAAGACAATATAGTAGGCCATAAGTCTCAACAAATTTTAAAAGATTGAAATCATACAAAGTATGGTGTCTGACCACAAAAAATTATATATCAGACAAAATAGACATTGAGACACACTCACATACACACACACACACACACACACACACACACACAATGTTAGTGATGTCAAGTTGTTGATAGAGTTTTTCAAGTCTTCTATATTCTTGCTGATTTATTGCTTAGTGATTTAATAAATTACTGAGAGTGGGATATTAAAACCTTTATTATTATTATTAAATTTTAAATTTCTCCTTTTAATTATTTCACTTTTTTATGAATTGGAAGGTTGTTATTTCTTACATCTTCCTTATGTATTGACCATTTTATTATTATGAAATATTTTTTGTTGTTTCTAATATTTCTGGTTTTGAAGTCTATGTTGTCTGATATTAATAGAGCCACTCTAATTCTTTTGTAAATGATGTTTTCATGGTATATAGTTTTCCAACCTTTTACTTTTAACCTGTTTGTGTTTTTAAATATAAGGTGTTTTTCTTGCAGACAACATATAATTGATTCTTGCTTTTTAAGTTCAGTCTGATAACCTCTGGCTTTTTTATTGTATTTTTAGGCCATTTACATTTAATGCATTTATTTTTATGGTTGAATTTACATTTACTACTTTGCTCGTATTTTCTTTATGTTTTCTGTTCTTCCCTGACTGCTTTTGGTATGTTAAATAGGTTTTTATAAAAAATATTTTTATTGATTTCAGAGAGGAAGGGAGAGGGAAAAAGAGATAGAAACATCAATGATGAGAGAGAACCATTGATTGGCTGCCTCCTGTACACCCCCCCCCCCATTGGGGATTGAGCCCACAACCTGGGCATATGTCCTCACCAGGGATCAAACTGTGACTTCCTGGTTTATAGGTCAACACTCAACCACTGAGCCACATGGGCTGGCCTAAATATGCTTTTAAAGAGTATAATTTTCTGTTTATTTTAACCATATTTGGGTATTATTTTGCCTAAACTTTTGAAGAATAGTTTGCTTAATTTAGAATTATTGGTTAAGTTTTTTTTTTCTTTCAGTTTTTTGAATATGCCATTCCACTGTCTTCTGGCTTCTACTGTTTCAAATGAGAAGTCAGCCATTTTCATATTGATATTCCCTGTATGTAACACATCATTGTTCTTTCCCTCCTTACAAGATTTCTCTTTGTTTTAACTTTTAAGAGTTAGATGTTATGTCTAGGTGTGAATTTCTTTGTGTTTATTCCATTTAGAATTTTTTGTGCTTCTTGTACCAGTAGATTAAATATTTTTATCAAATTTTAGAAATCTTATGCCACTATATCTTCAAATGTTTTTGTTTTTTTTTCTGTCCCTTTATATGTCTTCTTTCCTGGGAATCCCATTACATCTTTCCTGGGACTCCCATTACATGAATATTGGCAGACATTTGATGCTGTTCCACAGGTTTCTGATGAACTGTTCATTTTTCTTCATTTTTGTTCCCTCTCTGACCTTCAGATTGGTAATTTCTATTGATTTATCCTCAAGTCCACTAATTCTTCCATCTTGCATCTGCTACTGAGCTTCTCCGGTGAACTTTTCATCTTAATTATATTTTTTCAACATCAGAATTTTTATTTGTTTTTTAAAAATACATCTGTGTCCTAATTAAGAATCTCCATTCATTGATGTCACTCTTTTCTTTCAGCATTGCTTTCTTCAGTTCTTTAAACATATTTATAGTAGCTGTTTTTAAGTCTTTGTTTGCTAAATCCAGCATTTGACGACACTAAATAGTTTCCATTGACTGCTTTATATCTTGCAAATGAGTTATACTTTACTGTTAGCTTGTCTGTTGTACGTTTTTTTTGTTGTTGTTGAAAACTGGGCATTCTGGGTAATCTTTTGCAGTAACTCTGGATTCTGATCTCCCTGGTCCCCAAAAGCTGTTGTTGGTATTTAACTTGTTTGTTTTATAACTTACCATGGCTAAATCTGTGAAGCCTGCAGTATATGGACACTGATGTCTCAGCTCAGCTTTGTTTTGAATAGTCTTACTTTTATTTATAAGCTTGGCTTTTTAAAATTCACCCTTGTGTCTTCATGGTGTAGTGATCAGCCAATGGTTTCACACAGCCTCAAGCTAGAACACCTAAGATTCTGCTATTCTTTCCTTAAAACCATCAGGTTTTTTTGTTTTGTTTTGTTTTAAGTATAAACACTTCTGACACTGTCATATGCTTTTGGTTGATTTTCAGAATGCTGAAATGATGGTGTGTGTTTTTTCCATTTTATTCTTTATTGCCTTGTGGGTATAAATTTTTCTGATTTCCCTGTTCAGCCATTGATGACAGTCCTCTCTTCCACAGAGAACTTTTTGCTTGACCAATACAGCTGTAAAATGGCTTTGCATACATCTGACTCTCGCTTCTGAGCGCTTTTGCAAGTTCGTCAGATTATTCACTGAGGCCCCCCCAATGCAAATTCTCTGATGTGGGCTGTGCATTCTCTTCCTTCAGCTACTTCTCCCCCGCTTAATTTGATTTCCCAGTGGCTCACTCCACACTCACTCACTGATTCTTCTTAATAGCGTGGCCCCATGATTCTTCCAGGTAGTCCTTTTTGATAAGATCTCAAATAGCTCCTGGCTCACTTTCTTTCCCATGTGGCCCACATATGGTCCTCAGGAAACATGTATTAATCCCTGTCCTAGCAAGCTCAGCCAGTGCCAGCCTTCCCAATAAAGCAATTACTCTCCTTTGATCCACACAAAATTAATTCACCATCTGGCTCCTGCCCTCTCGATTTCTAGGCTGGCGTCTGACACTGTCCACATTCCCAACTTTGGGGAGACTGTAGTGAGATCCTCGAGTCATCACCCTCACGCTGTTCTCACTGTGTGTGCAAAGAGAAAGAATTGTGGTGCAGGTCTCTCAAGGAAATCCTACTCACAGCATTCTTTCTCAACTTCCACACTTCCAATTCTCTCTATAGAAAGGGGTTTTTTAGAGGCATGAAACCAGCTCCCAGATAGTTCCTTTTGAAAATGTGCCTCTCAACGCTGTAACATTATTTTAGAATCTCTTATCTATCGCATCTCGCTGCTTCATTAAAAATTCCAATTCAGCATCCCCTTACGCTTGTGTTTATTTTTAGAGACTTCTCTGGTCCCCTTTAGACTAAACAATGTTTCTTAAAGTTACGGGATGTTCACAGATGTTATGTGAAAAATGGGTCTTGTGAGGAAATAACTGTGCTAAGCAAAGTTAGGCAAATCTTTTAGGCCGTGAGCCTTCTCAGAAGCTTTAACATGCTAATAGGCACTGCGAAGTTCCAAGGGGTGTGTGTGTGTGTGTGTGTGTGTGTGTGTGTGTGTAGAATACACAGCTTTTATCAAACTTCTTGGGCCTTGAGGAACGCTCCCCCTACCTTTTTGGCAAGCCGCTTAAAGAGGTTAGCATTCTACCGAACACATTTTGGAAACATTGGCCTGGAAAGTACCTGTGGAAAGAGAAGGTGTTTTTCTGCTCACCCAGCGTGCTCCCAAAGGCAGGCAACGTGCAACTGCCTTTCCCTTCCTCCCAACCACAGATTCTTTTATTTGCTTAACCTGAGTGTCCTAGCGCTTGGCTGCCTGGTCCCGCCACTAGCCCAAGTTCCTTATTGATAGGAATCCCATCCTATTCATCTTTGCATTTCCAGGGCTTATGCCCGGGACTCAGCAGGAATGAATGAAAAACAGCATTAGGGAGGGTTTCTTGCTGCTGCTTCTGTTGCTGCTTTTTTTGTTAAGAAAGTAAAACATTAATAATAATAAAAACTCTAAACGTGGGTCCTAAGCCACATATGTGCAGCAATCAAACAAGTCTATTGGGTGTTTATGAAACTCCCCCGTGTATGACAATCTGTGCTTATTAATATCTGCGGGAGGATTCATTCGGTGTGCAAATGCCCCGTGTTCTTCCCAGGGCAACCTGGGTGAGGTTTCTTGTTCTTTATGTCTGTGTGTGATTGTGGACACACAGCTGAAGAGGCGAGTTGCTGAGAACGTCCCAAAAGAAATGAATGGGGTAAAGCAGATTGTCAAGTTACTGAGTGGTAATTAAGAACAGATTCCTAACATCATCACGTTACCATTTTTCAGAAATTTTCCTGTAAAAGACAAAACCACGGAATGATGAAACGTGTCATTCACGCTTCTCCTGAAGTGCCCGTAGTCTTACACAAGTCCTTGCTCAGTTGCACACAAACATACTTGACAGCCCAAAGTCACACATACCTGAAGATTGTAAGGAGTCTCAAATTATTTTCAATGGAGAAAAGTGTGTGTATGTGTGTGAGAGAGAGAGAGAGAGAGAGAGAGAGAGAGAGGGAGATTTACTCATCCTCACCCTCAATATAAACAGCTGGGAAGATTTCTTTCTCCCAAACATTTCAAAATAGAATTTCACCCTGAAGCTGACTGGGGAGCTTGGCCCTGAGCATTATTTTTCAAAGGGTTCGAGCTACTGAAAAGGGACTCTAGCGGGACTTTGTACGCAGTCATGGCTGTGCAAGAACTCTGGCTCCAGAAATAACACCAGCAGCTGTGGCTACCAGCGGGCACGTCCTTCCCCAGCCTGGGATCTTTGGCTCTGATCACACATTGGGGAGCGGGGGGAGCAGAGGGAACAGGGGGGTCAGGAAGGAATTCCACCTCCTTTCCCACCCACTCAAGCGCTCTTCACACTGTGACATTCCATCCCACATCTGGCCAGGTGCGTGTCTTACTGGCCTGGGAGGGGAGGGGAGCGCATACCGGATTAGACACACGCGTGGCCTGCCTCGCTGTGGGGGTGGAGGGCTGCCGCCACGATGTCCCAGGATTGTGTGTCTTGTGGTTAAACACTTAGGGTTTTGACGTAGACGAGGCGGCAGAGTCGACCCTCAGAGCTGCTACAAACAACCTGAGAAGCCTTCTGAAACATTCAGTCCTGCGCCTCGGAAGGCGGCGGCCTTTATGGGGGCAATTTTCCAATTGCTGCCTATTTGGTGTGGTCATGTCTGAGCCAGGGGAGGTTTCTTAACTCCAGGCAAAGATATTTACAGAGAGCCGGATGCCAGGAACCTGGTGAATTGTACACTGATGTGAAGCGCATTCTTGGTATTAACTAACAGAGGAGCGGTGTGTGTTGGGGGTGGACCTGGGAAAGGGCAAAGGGGGAAAAGGCCTATGAGCATGGCCATCTGTATGGTACCAATACTGTAATTTAACCCTCACTTTGGCACCATGGAGTGGATCCTCCTATTAATCCATCTCTCCCAGAGAAGCCAAATGAGGCTCTTACGCAGCTGCAAGGTCCAGAGCTGGGGTGAGAAGCTGGCTTCATGGAGGTGTGCTGAGAGGCCTCCCCACTGCACTACACACACCACAGTGAGAACCCAAGACATCTTGAGCAAGCCTTCACATCCCACTAATACAGCGGTTCTCAACCTGTGGGTCGCGACTCCTTTGGCGATCGAACGACCCTTTCACAGGGGTCGCCTAAGACCATCCTGCATATCAAATATTTACATTACGATTCATAACAGTAGCAACATTACAGTTAGGACGTAGCAACGAAAATAATTTTATGGTTGGGTCACAACATGAGGAACTGTATTTAAAGGGCCAGAAGGTTGAGAACCACTGCAATAGGTCCTTCCCAGGAGGAACGTGTGGGAGCTCCGACTCTTTCTCTCTTTAGTCGTATCCTTGGAAGTTACTGTCAGATAACAGAAGTCCAGGAGACTTCCCTAAATAATGGAGATCACATCTTTTATTCTCAGTGAGAGAAGCAGGATCCGGCCCATGATCCTCCTGGGTGACATGTCTGTACGGAACTGGGTCCAGCTCAGAACAAGCTTCTCTGCCTTCGAGGCACTGACAGCGCCCTTGACAACTTTTGGAACATCCCTGAGCAGAGCCTGCAGGGCAGCAGGTTGATTCTCACAGGCCAAGGGGTGGGTGAGAGAGACCACACAATTCTGAGTGTTCCTCACCCTCCCCAGTCTCAGAAAAACTCATAGAGTATTCTGTTTTGACTCACTTGACTGTTCATTGATGAGGAATGCTGTATTAGTCATGGTTCTCCAGGAAAACAGCCCACAGGATATGTGTGTGTGTAGATAGATAGATAGATAGATGATAGATAGATAGATAGATAGATAATAGTTACATAGAGATTTATTTCAAACATAGTTACATAGAGATTTATTTCAAACAGCTGGCTCATGCAATTTGGAGGCTTGATGAATCCCAAACCCAGCGAAGAGTTGCAGTTCAAGACTGAAGACTATCTGCTGGCAGAATCCTGAGACTATCTGCTGGCAGAATCCTGGAGGCCAGTCTTTGTTCTATTAAGGTCTTCAACTGGTTGAGCAATTTAACTGTTAATCTCATCCAAAAAAAACAATTCTATCCTGTTGGGGTCCAGCCCCAACAGGTCCAGGGGTTCCCCAAGGTGTGGACGGTGTCGGCGAAAAATGACAGGGAGGCAGCGTTCAGGTGATCATCATAGCCAGGTTCCTCCCTTTATTATCCTCTTACATTTGTATTTATCCTATTTGATCTTAATCCTATCCATTCTATTCCAAAGGTTAGGGCGTTTCTTATCTCCATTCCAAGGTTACTCTATTGTTCTATTAAGCTACAAGGAAGTAACTGAAGGAGGTTATTCTATGTAAAGATTATGTAGCTTAAGCCTGATTGTGCGTGATTGTTCGTAGTTAAAGTGATTAACTACCCCTCTGGCACTTAGTTAAAGGGTTTACTGATAAAAATCCTCACCTGGGGAAACAACCTTTCTTGGAGAGGTGACCTTGGTTAAAACACATAGCGCTTAAGAAGGGGAGCAAACATATTAAGAACAGTATGCCATATACGCCAGGTCCCTTGAAACATCCCTGCAGTGACTGCGTCAAGCAGCCAGGGTGGATCGGCTTCCAGCACTATCCCAGAATCATGTTTGACCAAATATCTGGGCACCATATGAGTCAAGTTGATACATCAAATTAACCATCACAAATACTAAGCTTCAAGAAGTCACCTCCCGTCTCCCATAGTGAGGTTGCGCAATGAGAGACAAAGCTGGGGATTCAATCAAGGTCTCTGATCCTGATACTTGAGTTCTTTTTATGATCATCCATGCCCGTGTTAGTAAAACAAGGAAAAATACATTACTCATGGATAGCTTTATATTGATTGGATGGCGTACTCAAGGGATTCTCATTTACTCATCAGAAGGTCTTCACTGAATGTTCCAAGGTCCATGAAGTATAGACCAGGAGCTGTACCCCTGGGAAGTCAGTAAGGAGGGGCCATTGTGAAGCTACTTCTCCCCACGGAAAGGCTGTATCTTGGAAGCACATGTTAGCTTTGGAAGCCAGGACAAGCTTGGTGAACTATTTGAGGACCCGCCCCCCCCCCCCCCCCCTCTTGTGCACAGGCAAATTTTTCC
>NW_005871514.1:132880-165438 GCF_000147115.1 Myotis lucifugus
AGGAAATGCCCCTACCCCTACAGTAGGACACTGTGGGATAGAGTTGGGGGGGGGGGGGTGACTCAGATATCTTGGTAGGAGTCCTCCCACTTCATGGACTTTTCAGGGCTCACCAATTTCAAAAACAGCCCCTTAGCACTGAGACCCATGCATTTGATGAGCTTCACCTGCCTGTCTCTCCAAGGGACCCTGAGGAAGCTCACCTGGGCAGGGATGGAGACTCCCCTCCCCCAGACCTGGCGCTTTCTGTGGCCCAGCCTCACTTCTGTTCCTGTCTTCCTGGTGCTCCCCACCCACCACCTCTAAGTCTCTGGCCCTATCTCACCTCAATTTTATTAGTAAATCCTCCCTTTCTCTCACTTTGCCTGGAATGAGTTAATGAGGATATGATGAAAGGAGTTAATTCTAAAAGGAGTTAATGAGGATATTTTATTTCTCATTAGGCCTGCCTCTTCATTTCCATTCGGTCTGTTGCTGCTGATTTCTATTAACTCCACTTCATTTCCGTGTGATAGGAACAATTAGATGGGCCTGTGGTGTGATTTCCAAGGGAGCATGGTCACACCATAGCTCCTGATACTAGATATTAGTCAGTCATAAAACCCTCTTGTGCTGTAGTAACTTTTCCTGCATCCTTTTATTTTTGAAAAATAGTTTAAAATAGATATCCTGTATTTAATACTTGCCCTCTGCTGGGCATTGTAGACCACAGTTGGAAAGGTGGGATTAGAGTTGAGAGGAAAATGTGGTTAGAGTATGGATTTGGGCACCGAGACCAGGGTTGAGTTTCCCAGACAGTTCCTGAGCCCGTGGTGGAATTCAGGAGAACTGAACGAATTCACAAGAGGAGGATCTGTGACACTCGGAGGACAGCCAAGGACAGATGCCTCGGCAACATCAACATCTTGGTGAGAAGAGAGGACTCAGGAGAGAAACCGCACAAGGGAAGTGGTGGTGATGGGAAGACATCCCTAAGGAAAGTGCTTCAAAAAAGGGGTGGCCCAAGCATTTCAAAGGGAGAGAATGAGAGTGACAAGACTGGACTCACCTGAAAGCCCAACTGCGGGGATTCACGCTAGGATGTCAGGAGGTAGCTGGAAGGCGAGGGGGATTCGGGGAGACAGTGGACTGAACTTCATTCCCAAATAGACAGCAGCACTTTCCAGTTCCAGCATTTACTTGCAATCTGATTCATCTTGGTTGAATTAAATAGAATTCATGCCAACTTAGTAGGAATAAGTGTTCTTCGCTGGCCTTTCTTGTTGTGTTATTAAAGATGTTGCAGAAAATGCATGGAATTGGAGTCAGAGGAACTAGGTGAGGGTCCAGGGTCCTTTATTTGCTGACTCTGATCTGGGACAGAACATTTGTCAAATCCAGCTTCTGTGTGTGTGTGTGTGTGTGTGTGTGTGTGTGTGTGAAGTAATAGTGATATCTCCCACAGTTGTGAGGTTCAGAGAAGACATATGTGAATAGCCTTTGAAAACTATAGAGAATCATGCCAGTGCATGGTACATAAAATATCATTGTCATACCTGTAAGCTAAGGCTCAGGAATGATCCCAATATGTGGGGAGCCGATATAGGGTTAAGCCTCGGACTGACCTGTTGGCAAAGTCACAAACAAGTCCCAGCTTAGAGGGCACAGTCCTCTTAAGCATAATTAGGTTTGACCTTATAACGCTCCCTAGATGTTACCTGGGAAGCTAATGGGCTGAGGGAAGTGCAACAAGAACAAAAACAAGTGAAACTCACAAGAACAGTGTAAACAAGTGAAACTCACAAGAACAGTGTAACTTGGGTAACCACTACCTTGTTTACCTCTGACTATAAAAATAAAGGCTCAATTTACCTCGGGATCTTTCTCTGTGGCCTCAGCCAGGCACAGGAAGATGCACGGAGACTAGAGAGAGCTAGAGAGTTCAGAATGCTGTCTCCCTGTAAAACATTCTTCGCCGACTCCGTCCACACCTTTGGGAACTCCTGGACCGCTGGGACTGGACCCCGGCACCAATAGTATATTTTGGTGGACTGATGGAATATGTCAGGAAAGATTATATTTGGCTGAAAAAAACCCACAAAAAAACAAAACAAACAAAAAAACCCAGAAGACTCAACTATAATAACTTAAACACATAGGAGTTTATTTTTGTCACCTAACAAGAAGTCGGAGGAAGGTACAGCTCTTTACAGATGCCACCGAGGACTTTCCTGCTCCACCATCCTTGTGAGTGGCTTTTGTCCCCAAGGTTGCAAGGTGGCTGCTGTATCTCCAGGCATCATACCTCTATTCCAAAAGAGAAGTAGTAGGAGAAGGACAATTAAGGAATGTCAAAGTGTTGAAGGGGCATGCTGTCTGAATCTGACTTTTTCTTAAAGAGTTTTGTGGCAGCTGACTCCTGCCTTTTGCACAACAAACTCACCTGGCCAGAACTGGGTTTCATAGCTGTCCCCAGTTATAAGGGGGCCTGGGACGGTGGAGATTGTAGACTTCCAGTATTTTTATTGAAGAAGACAAGGTTGAAGAGGTTGGTCGATAGCTTTTAGAAGCCAACTTGCAATGCCTACCACAGAGCAGAACTTACCTTGCCAACGGAACCCTGATGCGAGGAAGGGGAAAGACACGGCAGTGGGTATAAAGCTCAGGAGGCGACCTGGCACTGACCACGCAGCAGGGCTCCGGCCCTCTGTGGCTTGGATCAAAACATCTTGGCTGTCCCCCCACCAAGAGGCCCAGTCCCCAAGACCTGGCCCCTTCTGGCAATCGGCCCTAACCAGCTGCTGCCGAAGGGGTAAACACATTCCAAGTCCGTGAGTCCCTGCTGCATTGTAACTGTGGTTGAGGCACACACACCCACCCCATCTGGGCTAACGGAAAGTTCACTGGAGCTGTGATGGCTTAGTGATGATTTGCAGTTATCTGTGCTCTTTCTACTGATGGGGAGTTGAATACCTACACACTTAGGTTATCTCACTGCACAAGCGATTTGCATCTTGTGCATCATTTTTATGTTCGTTCTCCAATTCCTGGGAACCATGAAGGCTAAAGCATTACATTCTCTTTTTCCGTATTCTGGAAGGAGGACCCTTCAACCAAGCCATTTCCCTAAGACCCTTGAGCTCAGGGGAGAAACAGAAACTATCAGAATCCAGACCTGGTCACCCAGAAAACCCTACATGGGTCCTCACCCGGGGGGGTGTGCTTCCTGGGACTGTGGGGGAAACAAGATCAAACACTCACCCTGAGGAAGGTGCAGGCTTGGAGCAGACAGTCGCTCCTGACCAAGGCAACTCCAGTGCAGCCCAGGAGATGGGTCACAATCACATTTAAGAAAAAAAAAAAAATTAAAGGCGATTTTAGAAAGTATGAATAAGAGCTATTGTAAACGGCTCACACTCTGTATATAAGCAGTGAAGTAAGATGAATTGACTGGCACTGAGTTGGAAAAGCTATACAGAGGCAGGGAGTGTGGAACATAATTTTATAAAAATAAACCTTTTTTTTTTCTTCTTTTACATACACACTCCCAAAGAAGAAATGGAAAAGTTGTTAGGGTGTGGACCCGGGCTTCTAATTAGCTGTTCTGTTCTGCCTGATTTGTCTCTTTTCTTGCCCTGGCACCTTCCTCGGACTTACTGTCCTACACCGGGCCCTGTGGGATGGAGAGGGCAACCCCCCAGACCGGACCCCGCAGCAGGCTCAGAGCAGGTCTTTGCGCCAGATGCCCAGGGGAAGAGCCGGCAGAAACCTACTGGCCAGGTCGCCACTTTTGCCTCCTTGACCCTAACATGTTTCCAAAACAGAGGGAGCCCTGCGAAGGCTCCTTGCCAGAGTAGCAAACAGCTACCCTCATTGTCTGCCTCGCCCCTGCCGGCTGCCCTCCTCCCCCCTCCCCCCCACCCCTCCTTTCTGTCTGAAAGTGTGAAAATTACAAATCCCAAGGAACCGCAATCAGAACTCTACCTAGGGAAAATTCAGCGTATCCTGGCCATAAATATCCCGCTCCAAGACGCCTGACGTCAGAGCGGGGCGGGCGGGGGAGGGAGGCCGGCCGGGAGGGGAGGCGGTGGTTTCTCCGGACGCGGCGGAGTCCGGGCGAGGAGCGGAGAGCGGC
Source organism: Myotis lucifugus (assembly GCF_000147115.1). Taxonomy (NCBI): domain Eukaryota; kingdom Metazoa; phylum Chordata; class Mammalia; order Chiroptera; family Vespertilionidae; genus Myotis; species Myotis lucifugus. The sequence continues at coordinate 136,995 of NW_005871514.1, forward strand.
GAGCGCGCCGCGGGGTCCGGGCTGCGGAGCGGCGCCCGCGCGGGGTCCTCGGAGTAAGTGCCGGCCGGGCTCGCGTCCCTCCCGGGGTGGGGGCCGGGCGGGGCGGCTTTCTGCCGGCTCTTCCCCCTCTCGCCCCTGCTTGATTCCCTGTGCGGGGAGCGGGCTGGAGGCAGAGCTCCACAGGCTGCTGTTTTGTTTCTCCAAAGTGCTGCTGAGTGGGCTCCCGGGGCCTGCGTGCGCGGCCGTGTGCGTGTGTCTGTCTGTCGGTATCAGCACATCTGGACACAGAGAGTGTCTTTGGAAAACTTTTAAAAATGTGTTTTCGTGGCTTTCAAATTGGTTTCCTTGTTGTCACAAGTGGACACGCATAGCCGGTGCCCCCCCCAAACTGAGAACTTTTTTGGTGGTGGCTTGTCCTGGGTCGGTCTGTGCCTTCACTGGGGGTTTAACTCTTCAGGAGCCCAGCTCCCCCCAGCAAGCCTGGCCTTGGCCGCAGGCAGGGCAGGGGGGCGGCCGTCCTGGCTCCCAGCAGCCATGGGCAGTGGGACTTGGAGCAAAGAAAGGAGCATCTCAGGAAAGGGGTCCCCACGCTGGGGGCCTCAGCACCTGTGGCCCTGAATGCCCAGGCCCTGGGACTTTGACTTAAGCAGAAGGAGGATCTGGTCAGGAGGCAGGTAATTTAAGGAAGAGGAGGAGGAGGAGGAGGAGGAGGAGGAGGAGGAGGAGGTGGCGGCGGCCAGGACACTGCGGCTCTGTGTCCAGCCTGCCCCAGGAGTGGGATGAATGTGTCTGCCACATGTGCCCGCAGTGGGGGACGTGCCGGGTTCTCTGGGAGCACCGCGGTGCCCCAAACAAGATGCAAGCTCATAACATAAAGAGACGTGTCTGAGCTGTGGGGTGGAGGGAGGGGGCGGTGGGGGAAAGGGAGAGAGATTTTTATCAAAATTGAACACAGATTGCTGAGGTCTGGGCTTGGTTTAACTCTTGCCTCCCTGCTCTGGCCACTTCTGCACCGTTCCGTTCTGTGGTGGGTTTACAAAGCTCCCGGGAAGGTGGGCAGGAAAACCGTGCCTCTCTAGGAAGGAGGCCCTGGAGGGTTTCCTTGAAGCTGACATGGGAATGAAAGCAACTTCCCATTTTTGAAAAGCTTAAGGGTTTGTGTTTTCCCCCATCTGAGTAGCGTGTCAGTTTCTTGGATTTCTCTGAAAAGCCCGCCGATGGAGGCAATGGGTTTTCCCCGGAACGCAGAGGGGGAATTGTGTTGTCCTGAGAGTGGGAGGCGAGGGGGCCAAGGCTGAGTGGACCCAGCAGCCCTTGGATTGCCCAATGCAGGCCCTGGATGTCAATAGCTGGTTCCACAGACCAGTGACCACAAAGAGAGCCCTTCCAGCTTTGCCCTCGCCTGGGCTCTGGTTTTGTATTTTGCAATAGAGCCAACCTACAATGTTTGGGTGGGAGGAACTTTACTGGACTCTTCCTCTGCCCTAGAAAAATGAAGGGACGGGGAGGAAATTTGGACCCACAGGAAGTTGGGAGATTTGGGAAGGATTTTAGAAATTATACAAATCGATCCCTAGGGAAACACGATAATAGACTGAGCAGACGGCAGTGTCAGAAATAGAGTCCTTTAGCTTGAGGAGTCCATCTTCCACCTACGTGTGATGAAGAAAGCGGTGGAAAGGGGTGTGGAAGAGGGGTGGCTGGGGTCCCCGGAGAAGCATGGGCAGGACATGCTCACACTTCGGAGTGCCTGGGGATGGTCGCGGCCTGGGGCATGGAGGCATAAACAGACGTTTCTCCTCCGTGCTGGGAGCTGCACTCCTTCCTTGAAAAGCAACAACTGTGCTATGATGTCATGCCGCCTGGTGAGTTGCACGCTCCGGTGCCTACTCCTAGCCGAGTTTTCGGAGCTTGTCCTCCAGCTCCGGGGATGCTGAGGGAATACTCGTGCCCCCATCAGGACGAAGAGAGGAGAGAAACTTCTCCTGGGCGCTGGAGCTGAGAAGAGAGCCAGGCAATCAGGAAGGGAGGATGTGAGGGCAGGACCAGTAGGAGTAAGAAGGCCTGTGAATGATTTTTTTGGGGGGCGGGGGGCGGTAAGGGGGCGTGTGGGTGAGATTGAGAGACTACAGCTTTCTATGGGAACATGGTCTCTCCCCAGTCTTCCTTTCCAACTTCCTGCCCCCAAAGTTTTGGACACTAGACAGGTTAGACCAGCCTTGGGCAAACTACGGCCCTCGGGCCGGATCCGGCCCGTTTGAAATGAATAAAACTAAAAAAAAAAAAAAGACCGTACCCTTTTATGTAATGATGTTTACTTTGAATTTATATTAGTTCACACAAACACTCCATCCATGCTTTTGTCCCGGCCCTTCGGTCCAGTTTAAGAACCCATTGTGGCCCTCGAGTCAAAAAGTTTGCCCACCCCTGGGTTAGACTCTCTCCCTCATTTAAGAGCCTTTGACCCAGGGGAGAAGGAAAGGGCAGGCCGCAGCGCTCTGCGCTGGCGTGTGCTGTGCAAAGATGACCCATGAGGCAGAGGCTTGTGTCTTTGATTTCAGTGGCGCCAATGGGAAGACCAATGTTAAATGTTCCCGCTCATTCCCACTATTTTCAAATAGAAGGCTGAATACCAGGAACAGAGGGACCCCTTGGAAGTGACGCCCAGAAATACCCTGGTCCCAACAGCACAGAGTCCTCAGCAAGAGAACTGGGCTTCGATTCTTTCTTCATGAAAGTTTCTCTGAGAGTCAGTGCCATCCTGACCCCTCCAGGCTTGCCCTGAGCCATTTCACCAACTTGAGACCTGGGAGGAATTCCTAGGCCACTGATGCTTGGGCCGATAGTGGAGCCTTCTCCTCCTTCCTTCTATCAGCTCAAGATCTGGCCGGCTCGCCAGTCATCCCTGAGGTCAGAATACTTAGGGCGCATTCTCAGACTCTCCTGATGTTCCAAAGGGCAAGCACACCGGCTGACAAACAACTTGGACGCTGTCCTTGGCTTTGCTAGCAGCCGACTCTCTGGATCTCCATGGTATGGCCACCAGAGTCTATGGTCAGGGACCCTGTGTCCTTCAGGTCTGGAGCAGGATAGAGCGCAGGCTTCCGAGCACTGCCCAGGAGGGGATTCGTCACCTGGGACACCCTACCTATTCCTGCATCCTCACCTGGAAAAAGATAATGAGGATAATATTTACCTCACAAGGTTATCACAAAAATGATATTTATGCAAAAGGACAGAAACAGAGCTAGTGATGTTGTAGACCCTTCATAAAGGCCCTGTCATAATTTCACGTTCCCATTTTCAGCCATCAGGAGCCTGCGTAGTTTGGAAAGGACCTCCCCCCAAATCTGGCTGCATGTCTTCCATTATTGAAGGCCAATGGGTGGAGTTGCTAGGGTCAGGTGACCTTTACTGGCTCCCTGGAGAAAAGGTGGCTGGTGGGGATTACCCAGGAGCACATGCCTGGCCCATCATCCTGAGGGTGGGGGGAGGCGCCAGGCATCCTGGGCATCTGGCCTGGACACCACTCCTGTGTGAGCTCCCTCCAGAGGCAGAGGGCACAGAGCAGGCTGGAGTGTAAGGTGCGGGTGGGAGGTGGCAAGGTGGGGGTGGGGCACAAGATCAAGAACCTCGGGAGTCCTTTTTTCTTTTGACTTTTAACCTTTGTATCATTCTTTTTTTAAAAAAAAAATGTTTTTCAACTATAGTTTACCTTCAATATTATTTTGTATTAGTACAGCATAGTGGTGAGATAATCATATACTTTACAAATTGTTCCCCCAAATCAAGATTAGATGAAGCTGAGGATAGAATCAGTGATTTGGAAGACATGGTAGCAGAAAACACCCACTCAGAGCCGCAGAAATAAAAAAAAGAATCTAAGAAAATGAGGTAGAAGAACCAGTTGAGTCTTGAAGAACAAGCCTCAGGTCAGAGGTAGGTTAGGCAGCCACTGCGCCTGAGGTGCTGAGGTCAGAGTAAGGGGAGGAAATTCCAATGGGTTGCAAAGAATGGAAGCTTTAGCCCTGGCCGTGTGGCTTAGTTGGCTGGGTGTGGTCCCATGCACCAAAAGGCTACTCGTTCGATTCCTCGTCAGGGCACATGCCCGAGTTTCTGGCTCGATCCCTGGTAGGGGGCATGCAGGAGGTAGTCTGATCGATGTTCCACCCTCCCATCCGGATCTTTCCCTCTCCCTCTCCCTTTCTCTGTCTCTAAAAATCAACAAAAATATGTATAAAAAGGAATGGAAGTTTTAGGCATCTGTAAACCTGTCTGGTGGGGTGGGGTGGGCAAGCTGCCCCCCGATTGGCACACCGATTGACACACCGCGTAGGGGAGCGGCCGTCCAAGCACAGAAGGAGCATCTGATGCAGCTCAGAGCAGCTGCAGGTTCTCTTGGAGCATCTGAGAGCTTCTAAGTCATCCTTCAAGTTGACATTTAAGACTTTGAGGATCACATTTGTTTCTGTTTTGTTCAAGCAGTCTCTTTAACCGTGGCCTGGGATGACTTTTCAGCTTTTAAGAGGCTCAGCCAGTGGCCAGCATGTCTTGAGATGGCCCAGATTGGGGGTCAGTGAATTCCTCACCGCTGGCAGTATCTATTTCTCCAGCTCTCTCCTCACATTTTTTTGGTTTGTTTGTTTTTTGCCTCATTACGAGGTTATAAAACTGTGCCGTCGAAATGTTGCGCAGGGAGGAAATGCCTTTTCTTTGGCCCCGTGTATCACGCCAGAGCTGTGCGAGGCTTTCACACTGTGGCGATTAGCAGGTGTCATGGGATTCTTTCTGGGCTTCCCCCTCCAAAAGCAAAGCAAAGAAAAAAACCTGGAAAAATAAACGTTGGGCAGTTCATCTCTGGCCGTAGAGGAGCTGACTGACTTGCAGGATGCCTCGGGCTCCGTGGGGAATGTTTCAGGACCAAGTGGACCAGGTGTGCGTTCTGACCCCACCAGGTCACAAGTGGTTCAGTCTCTCTGATTTTCTTCGTCCGCTAAATGAGAGCAGTAACTATCCTCACCTCCCAGGGTTGTTCTGAAGACGAGATGAAACAATACAGGAGAAAGACCTAGCAAACTGCTCTGTGCTCAGCAAACTGTTCATGCCGTTCCCCTCTAGAGCTAAGCTCATGAAAGGACATGGGTTTGGACATTCGTCTAGGAGTGAAAGTAAATAAGCCACTTATTCAAGGCTTAACGTCGGTGCTCAAAGTTGGAGACCCTTTCATACAAAAGTGGGGCATAGGCCAGCACTCCCCATGCCAATGGCAGCCCCATGTGACCCTCTGCTGGAGTAAAGCAAAGGCCACCAGCTCACTCACCAATGAACCCGGGCTACCAGTGAGCTGTCTCCATACAGCTTGCTGTAGAAACCCCAAACACTGCCGTGGCTCAAAGAGGCAAGGCCAAGCCTGGGGAAAGAAATTATTGAGTCAGTCAGTACCTAACATAATGGCAGAATGACAACAGTACCTTACCTTGTATAACATCCTGCAGTTTGAAAAGCTCATGGCCTCATTTCATCATCATAACAATCCTGTGAGATTGGTATTGTCCACATTATATGGCTCATCCTCTGTGGGCAAAGACTTACCCTAATTCACACAGTAGGTAAGTGGGAGAAACAGGAGGTAAACGAGGATCCAAACAGTGGGTTGCAGCCCTGGCTGCACATCAGAATCAGCTGGCGCGCTTGTCAAAGTGTCAGAACCTGGGCTCACCCAGACCAATTAAATTAGGATCACAGGGGAGTGGACCCAGGCGCTGAGAGTTCTACAAGCTCCCAAGTGACCTGAAGTGTAAGTTGAGAGCCATGGGTCCAATGGAAGAATGAAGAATACTGTACCGAGGTCAGTATCCGGTACAGGTAAAATGAACAGGCAAGACGTTGTTAGGACTTAAGTAAGCTCCATGAGGGTGGGGGCTTGCGTGGTTCTCCCTGAATTCCAGAACCTGGTATAGTGTCAGGCACAAGGGAGACAATAAACATTGCCTGAACGAATGAAAGAACAAACCACTATAGATTAGGAGCCAAATCCAACCTGTCCCCTTGTTATATAAACAAAGTTTTACTGGCGCACAGCCATGTAATTTGTCTATGTGTTGTCTATGGCTGCTTTCATGCTAAAAGGGCCCAGCTGAGTGTTGTAATAGGGGCACTATGGTTCACAGTGCTGAAAATATTTATTGTCTGGCCCTTTAACAGAAAAAGTTTGATGGCTTCTGCTCTGGATCTCAGACAGGTATGGAGCGGGTATGCCTTCGGGAGAGTGATTTCTGCATGGTGGTCAAGAATATGGGCCTAGAGTCAGACAAGCCTGTGTTCGAATCCTGGCCCTGCTACTTACGTGTCGTAAGGCCTTGCATATTATTTCATCTCTCTGAGTCTCATCGGAGAAATAGGGATCATAATAAGTAATACCTCCCACTCCAGGTGGTGGTGAGAATTGTCAGCCCTTGACCTAGAGCAGTGGTTGGCAAACTCATTAGTCAACAGAGCCAAATATCAACAGTACAACGATTGAAATTTCTTTTGAGAGCCAAATTTTTTAAACTTAAACTATATAGGTAGGTACATTGTTATTAACTTAATTAGGGTACTCCTAAGGCTTAGGAAGAGCCACACTCAAGGGGCCAAAGAGCCGCGGTTTGCTGACCAGTGACCTAGAGTAAGCACTCAGCGAATGTTAGCCCTCACTATCACGGTTGTTGTAGTTACTTGCAATTAACCAAACGGAACAAAAACTAACTAGATTGGAGCCAAAACCTAAATCCAGTGTCATGGACAGAATGAGGGATGCGGTAGGGAAAACAATCAGTCTGTAAGCTGGTGGCGAAGAGAAAACAATCAGTCTGTAAGCTGGTGGCGAAGAAAAACTCTGGGGAGGTTTCTGAAGTAAAGGTTCCCCGGTTAAGACAACACAGATCAGGCCGAGGGGCATGAGTGAGGAGTTCCTGTGTGGCTGCCTGCTGTGTCAACCAGCGATCCCTGTCATTCCTCAGGGGTTAACCTAGATTTTATTACACGGAATAGTCAGGAGCATGTCCCACCTCCATACCCTTGTTCATTGTTCTTTCCAACTGAAAGACCCTTCCCGATCCTCATCTTCCTGGTCCACTGTTCCTGCCAGGTTTGCTCCTGCCTTCTCTCTCAAACTCCCTTTGCAAGGCTCCCCCCAGTCACTCCTTCCTTCTCACTCCCGTGAACTTGACATGCGGCTCTGTTATAACACTTAACAAACTGCATTACAGTCAGGGTGGGACTGAGTCTCCATCTTGCTTTCTACAGGTTTGGAGCTCATAAAAGTCAAATTCCACTGTAGAGTCCACACCTGTTAGCCAAACAATGTCAACTAACCCGTGATTCAACACAATGGTACCTGAGTTAACTGTGGAGGAATGAGTAGCACTTGCCCAGGTGCTGATGGGATTGCAAGAGAGAATTCCCACAGCCAACCAGATTGAGAAGAGCTACCCTGTTTAAAGACTTACGTGGACCCTTTGTGTCCTCAACCCTCCATTCTGTGGTGGCTTCTTCCCTCTGGGACACCTCTTCCAGGGTGCAGCCAGGGACAGAGAAAGATGGAAGGAACGTAAAACCAAGTCTTTGACTTCTTGTCTGCAGATGTGGTGACAGGTTGGGTTTCGGCCCCTCTGGGCTTATCATGTACACGAGCCAGGATAATTGGGAGTTAGCTTGCTATGGTCAGCTTTCGTTAGCACGGCAATAGAGAGAAGCATGGTCCTGGATAACAGCAAACAGCAGATAATTCACAGCTTTGCCATTTGGCTACAGAATGTGTTGCGTAATTTTTATAGGTTTAATGGCAGATTTATTTTGGTGGCAGCTATATACGGTGTGTGGCATAATATTAAAACGATGCTCTCTTTTAATCACTAAGGGGAGGGCACAGGAAAATGTTGGCCTTGAATTAAATATTCCTTTTGATCAACCCCAAAAGTACAATAAGGAACTGCCTTTTAAGAGGGGAGGTAGGAGAGAGAATGAAACAGTATGTGTATATAGGTCCCCATCATGCACATGGTGCTATGCTGATCATTCTTAAAAATGTATCCTTTATTTGATTTTTCCAAATTATGGAAGTAATTCATCCTTGCTTAAACAAGTAAACCGGTATTACAAAAAGACAAGTGGGAAACGAATAACATGTCTACCCCTCTCCACACCCTCGTAATTAATGTAATAGGCTAGAATGATATTCTTCCATATCTTTTCCTTTTTTTCATACAAATACCTACAGGTGTCTACTGGTAGGGCGGGATCTTGTTTGAGTGTTTGTTTTCCATTGAAATTGAATCTAACTCTGCACATTACTCTGCAGCATGTGTCTCTTCCCCTTGACCATATGTCAAGGTCATCCCTACAATGCCTCAAGCTCTTGTTAATTTTTCCTGATTTCTTTATGCCTGGACACATACACCTGTACATATTTGAGATCATGCCATTTTTGTAGGGATGTTTGCTTTTCCATCAGTCAGATATTAGAGGTGGTTTCATCCTGGCTGATCACCAGTTTGGGTCCCTGAGTCTGACAATACAAGCACCCATCACCCAGGAAAGCTTGGGCTCAGTGAGTGCTGTACCAGGCCTGACCACACTGGGGTATGACTACGTGTCGTATGTGTCCTCATTCGTCCCCTAGGGAAGCTACTGAGCACCAGGCCATGCGGCCCCTCTTCCTCCTCGTCAGATTTAGCCTTCCCTCCTTGGGTCTCCTCAATTACTGAAATGCAGGCGATGCCCAGGAAACATCAAAGACTGGACATTAGGTTGGAGGCCAGTACAGATGCCACAGATTAGTGTAGTATCATGGGCAGGGCTGTGGACTCTACACACTGATTGCCTCTCTGCGTCCAAGTTGCTGTTTTTTTTGTTGTTGTTTAATATTTTTATTGATTTCAGAGAAGAAGGGAGAGGGAAAGAGAGATAGAAACATCAATGATGAAATGATGAGAGAGAATAATGATTGGCTGCCTCCTGCACACCCCACACTGGGGATCGAGCCCACATCCTGGACATGTGCCCTGACCTGAAATCGAACCACGACCTTCTGGTTCATAGGTTGATGCTCAACCAGAGCCAAGCCGGCCAGGCTGAGTCCAAGTTTTGCACAGTGGACTCTGGGCTGTGCCACCCAGACCCCATTCAGGACTAACTCAGCGGTGGGCAGTGCTGGGGGTGGTCATTCTCTTTGGAATTGCCTCAGCTCAAGAGTTGCCTTCGCCCACAGTCACTCCCACCCTCGCTCCTCTCCTGGGTCACCTGCATCCAATGATAGGTGGGAGCGAGGAAGGCCTGCCCCCTCTGTCCCAATGTGAGGAAATTCCAAAGGGCCCCCCAGTGTCAGGGCTCCCCACGGGGTTGGCGGAGGCCTTCCCTGAGGCTGAATGACAAATGATGGCTGTATTTTCTCTCCTCCCAGTGCCACCTCCCGCCTGCCAGCCCCTCCCCTGGGTGGTTGATTCCAAGTGCTCTTCCTGATAACCCCGTGCCTACTCCAGACACTGTGACTGTTTTATATGAAGTCCTTTCAGAGGCGTCCATTATTTTCTGGGTAATCATCAGTGGCTCTATTAGAATATGAAAAAGTGCACCTTTTTTTCTCGTGCCCTATTTTGTCTGTTTTATGGGTGAGACCCAACGGATTTCTCTACAAATAAGTTGTGTCGTAACTGAGCAGGCTGAGCAAATGTTCAGAATTTTATCACCAAATTTGCATTTGCCCCTGTCCTTGTCCCCACTGCTCATGCTAGACAGAGGGCGTGGGTACTTCTGGGTAGAAGCACAACCAGATGGCTTTGCTGCCATCCTGGAGACGGGACTGGACGAGTGGGCCTTTGGGAACTCCTCTCCGTCTACTGGTGCTTCTGCCATAAAAAGGGAGTGGTCTCAGAGGACCCTGCTGGCCCCGGGGAGCCGCCTTCCCGCCTGCATAGGTGTCTACACCATTCCTGCCCGAGTCTCTGCCAGACCTGATTTGTCCCTGTGGGTGTTTGTTTCTTACTAGTTTGTCCCGAGCACGGGCGGGCTTTGGCGCTGTGACTTCAACATTCCGCCCTCAGGTTAAGTACACTGACCGCCCGCCCCGAGTGCCAAAGCAAAGCTGGCCTGCGTGATGGATGCTCGTGTGCCAGACTCGGGACCCAGACTCCCAGTTCAGCGTCTGACCACATTCGTGGGGGTCAGTGTCAACACTCCCTCCCTCCCTGCCTCCCAGATGCTACAGCCCCCAGCCTCAAGGTCCCCTGAGCAGGCGGCCAGGGGAGGGAGTGATGCCAGGCCAGTGGGGAGATCTGTCAGTGTTTCCACAGAGCCAGAGGCAGCTTTGAAGTTAGTTTGAAGCAAATTCAGGGTTTCTGTGGACTTTGGACAGTAGAAGGGCCAAGCCATTTTAACTCTTCTTCTTCTTTAAAATCTCTATCAATTGGGCTGACAGCTGCCCAGAGGCAGAGTTAGAAACCCCCTCTGCCTTTCTGAGACACACAGTTGTAGTTTCCCATTACTGTTGCCCTGAACAGAGGTGATGCTATAGAAGCCGGGGCTGGCAGAGCTGGTAAACAGGCCAGACTTCTGAGTGTAAGGCTGTGGTTCAGAGCACAGGCCCTGGGTCCAGATTCTGGCTCCACTTCTTGCTGGCTGGGTGACCTTGCATGGGTTACTGCACGTCTCTGTGCCTTAGTTTCCTCATCTGTAAAATGGGTTGTTATGAAGATAGAGTTGATGCAGGGTTTGGTAAAAAGAAGAAAAAAAGTGGGGAGGGGGAGTATTTAAAACCATGGCTGGCACATAGTAAGCACTATGGAATGTTAATGTTGCTGATGAAGGTGATGGAGATGATGATGGAGATGATGATGGAGGTGATGATGGAGATGATGATGGAGAATGGGACTAAGTCTCATTAGCTCTGTTTGTCCAGCATCCTGCTCAGTGGCTGGCATAGAGCGGGGATTTAGCAAGCACTTATTAAACCACATATCCCACTGCTTTTTGCTAAGTGTCTACTGCCTACTTAGTCTGCTCGACTCTCTACCAAAAAATATGTTTTCCATTTAAAAATTTATTTTAACTTTTTAGTGAAGTTTGACATGATTCAGAAAAATACAGTTTATAAGTGTATGGATCAATGGATTTTCACAAACCAAACACGGCTGTGTACCCAGCATCCAGATCAAGAGACAGAGCATTCCAAAGCCCCCCACGTCCCCTGCCCAGAGAAGCCGCTCCTGCACCTTCTGCCCTACTACCCTCCCACGATCCTGAAACCCAACTCCATAGATCAGTCTTCCTGTCCTTGAACTTCGCATACATGGAAGCACACGGTGCATATTTGTTTGTGTCTGGTTTCTTTTGTTCAGCATCATGTTATTGCATAGGTCATTCATTCTCATGGTGGTGCAGGTTTCCATGATCTGACTATGATTTACTTACCCTTATGTGGTTGGGCATGGGGGGCAGTTATGCACAGCCTTGCTCTGAGCATTTGTGCACTTGTCCTTGGGTGAACATGTGGATATGTGGTGTATGGGTGTGTTCCTGGGCATGGGACTGCTGGATCATAGGGAATGCATGTGTTTGGCTGTAGGAGGTATGTATTGCCACACAGTTTTATGAAGTGGTTGTACCGTGTTTTCCTTTTTCTGTAAAGATGAAGAAGCGGTTCCAACTTGGTAGTGCAGGGGCTTGAGGCCCAGTCATACCCTGGGGATCCTGAGATCTTCCTGTCTCCCATGCTCTTTGTATCAGAGAGTTCGAATGTTCTAGAAAGCCTGCTGGGGGTAGGCGTGCCCTGCCTTCCAGGCACTGTGCTAAATCCTCACAACCATCCCCTGAGATGAGATGGGTGTTACCATCCCCTCTCACAGATGAGGCAATTGAGGCTCAGAGAGGTTGAGTGACTTGCCTAAGATCACACAGGAAGACACTTTCAGAGTCAGAATATAGACAGATATGCTTGAATCTAAAGCTCCTGCAGTTGGGGATCTGATGGCGAATAGTTTGGGCTTCAGTGTTAACACTGAGTAGGAACATAGACACGGGGGTGGGGGCTGTTCCTCTAGAACCCGTGCCAGCTGTGGGTGGCGGCTATGAGGAGATGCTCTGTAAAAAGGAGCAACTCAATGACCTTGAGAAGCCAAATTGTTTTCCTGCCCTGGGGCTGTTGGAGAAAGTCATACATTTCCTGGAAGGCAAGAGTGACCATGTAATTTACTGTCTAAACCAGGACTCCTTCATGAGTGAAAGGGGCACTCGCTGGACGGGGCACTGGGCAGCAGACACCGCCCCAGGGGAACTGGGATATCGCTCACCCTGCGAGGCTGAGTGGGCAGCGCCCTCCTGCTCAGCGGGGCTGTCCCGGCCCTTTTTAACTCTTTTAGAACCCTGTCTGTGTGGAGTCTGCCTGGATGCAATGTACATCTAGTCTCCTTGGTTCATGCCAACCAGGGCTTGGCTTTCCTCTCCTCCTCTGCACACCATTCCCTGCTCAGATGTGGCTCCGACAAGGGGAGCTTTCTTGGACAGATCCAGTTACCATTGAGATGCTTATGCCAACGGATCAGAAGCTGTTAGAAGGCCAGGGCTGTGCCTTAGTCCCTGTGACATTGATGGCACCTGTCCATGTGTCAGGCACAGAGTTAGCACTCAGGGAGTTCTTGTTGACTGTATATGTCATTTACCCATGTGCTCATTCATATGCATTCATTCATTCATTCATCATTCATTCATTCGTACTTCATAGAACAAGCTTAGTTTAGACTCTTTCTTTTCTCTCTTTGGATCTGACTCCTATTCCATTGGCCCAGAAAGAGAAGTCAGTTGTGTGTAGAAGTGTGTGTACATGCAAAGGACAGAGAGTAAAAGGGGTCAGCTTAACGAGCAGCGCAAGACACTGCCTCTTGGGAGCTGGTGTGAGGATCTAGCTGAAATTCCAGCCATCTGCTAATTAGCTGCACTTCCATAGAGAAGTGGTTGAGCAGTTTAGCATGTCTGAGCCTCCGTTTGAGTCTCCTGTAAAATGGAAACGACTGCACTACCTCTGGTAAGGAGTTCAGTGAGCCTACGACCCAGGGCGTAGAAAAAGTGCACGTTCCACCGCGAAGTGCCGTGTCCTTCTTAGTCACTGATGGTTGTGGTGGTTCAACAGCTGTCTGAGGAGCACCCGGGTAAGGCGCTGTGTGAGAGGCTCCAGCGGGTCCTGGGGAGCAAAATCCACCCCCTCCGGGGTCTCCAGTCTCTTCAAGTGAGGCCTGCAGTGCACACGTGACAAGCCCACATGACGGGGAGTTTTTAATTAATAAAGAAGGACTTGGCAAATTCTCCTAGGCCTTAGAGATGTGATGTGTGTCAAAGATATGGATACAAAGGATAATTAGTTTCTCATTAAGCCCACAGCTGCATTTTCACCAGAACAACAGCCAGGAGCACTTAAGGGCTTGTGCGTGCCCAGCAGTAGCTTTGGAGCACGTAGTGGCCTCCTGGTGCAGATGCTGGGCTCCAACTGCTGGGCTGCAAATTCAGATTCCACCACTTGCTAGAATCAGAGCCTTGTGCAAGCATGTCTCCTCCGAGGCCCCGTTTTCTGATCTGTTAAACGGTGACAGCATCAGTACCTCCCCCCAAATGAGGACAACATTAATACTTGTAAAGTACTTAGAACAGTGTCTGGTACATAGTAGGTACTCAGCAAACCTTAACTATTATTATTTGCCAAATAATGTGCTTTCCATTGGAAAACTAGTGTGTGGTCTGAGGCAGTGCATGGTTAGAGGAAAGATGGTTTTGAGATGGGGGAGTCGGGGAAGGTTTCATGGAAAAGAAGTGTCCCAGCTCTATCTCAAGCGTCTTTTATGCCCTGAGCAAACGGGTTTGTTTATTTCTACGATTACTCTGCCTTCAAGCTCAGCAAAGAAGATTTCGTATGGGAGGAATGCCTTCCCTAAGGAAGCACACGTCAAATGCTCCCTGGAACTTGGCAGTTGAATAAGATGTGGTCTCTGCTCTCACGCATTTCGGAGCCTGTTCATCCATCCCTGGTGCCAGTGACGGGAGCTATTAAGATGGATCTAGAAGTGAGGAACACTATTCCATAGAGATGCTCAAAGTTGAGAAATGTGGAGTCCGTTTAAGAAAGCTTGGGAAATGTCGGAAAATTACAGACTCCCCTTCAGGGTTTCTGTGGTTATTAGATGAGTGTCTGGAACGTGGTATGTACTCAGCAAATACTGTGGGAGGGCAGGTGCATGATGCTTCCTGCAGGGGATGGACAGGTGGTCCCTCTGGGTCCTTCCGTCCCTCTGTGACATCCACATGGTTCTGTGTCCACAGGTGAAGGGCACCAAGAAAACATTTGGAACTTTCCCTGAACAGTGTTGACAAAGTCTAGGGAAACGGGCCTGCCACATTGCCCAGGGATTGTGGGAATTGCCCGTGGCTCACCTCGAATATGATGGTCATTTGACGGCTCCCTACCTCAAAGCCGGTCTGCAAGAGGAAGTCCTTCCTCTGCCTCTATCGCCCTGTCTTTTTCCAGTGAAGAGGTGATGAAATGCACAACTTGTTCAGACTTTTATAAATTAAAAGAAAAATTCTTTTGGTTTTTCAAAGCATGCAAGAGTAGTTCTAACCGTAAAACAATGCCATAGAATAATAAACGCATAAAAAGACGTTCAAACGTACTGGGAAACAGGGAAATACCATAAATTGAAATCACACGGAGACATCATTTAACACCCACTTGATCAGATTGGCCCCCAAATTATACTCATCACACTGGATGCAGAGCCAGACATAATTCCCACGCACTAATGGTGGGAATTAAATTGCTTTGACACTTTGGAGAGCGATTTGTTGCTGTCTAGTGAAACCGGAGATGCACTTACCCTACAGCCCAGCAATTTCATTCCTAGAGAAAAACTCGAAAACATATGAAGAGGAGATATGTCCAGGAATATTCATTATAGCATGAATATTCTATACGGAGGGATTTGAGAGCTAGAAAGCAACTCAAATGTCTATCCTCAATCAAGAGATTGTTAAACAATTTTATATTTACCTACAATGGGGTACTATACAATACCGTGGACAAAAAAAACGAAGAGGTACTAGGGAGGTATGATCTCAGAAACAATATTTAGTGGAAAAGCAAGGTGCAGAAGGATACCATTGTCATTAAGTTTGAAATAATATGAAAGAATGCCTTATTATTTGCAAATATTTACATATGTGACACTAGATTCAGAGAGGTGGCTCCTGCTAGGGAAGGCAGGGTGAAGTACACAGGGGCTACATTTACATCTGTGATATTTTATTCCTTATACTCAGTGGTATACAAATGTTTACTTAGTATCTATATTTTTAGTTAAAGTATTTTTGGTTTTAAAAAGAGTTAATTATTTTAAACTCTTTTTTAAATCATATTTTTATTGATTTCAGAGAGGAAGGAAGAGGGAGAGAAGAGATAGAAACATCAATGATAAGAGAGAATCATTGATCAGCTGCCTTCTGCACACCCCCTATTGGGGATTAAGCCCGCAACCCAGGCATGTGCCCTTGACCGGAATTGAACCCAGGACCCTTCGGTCTGCAGGCTGATGCTCCATCCACTGAGCCAAATCAGCCAGGGCAAAAGTTAATTATTTTAAAATGGACACAGACCTGGCCGGTGTGGGTCAGTTGTTTGAGATTGTCCCATGCACCAAAAGGTTGCCGGTTCGATTTCTGGTCAAGGGCACATGCCCAGGTTACAGGCTGAATCCCAGGTAGGGGGCATGCAGGAGGCAGCCCGTCAATGTTTCATTCTCACATCGATGTTTCTTCCTCTCTCTCTCCCTCCGTCTCCCTCTCTGTCTCCCTCCTTCTCTCTCTCCCTCTCCCTCCCTTTTTCTCTCAAGATCAGTCAATCAATACATAAAATTAAATAAACAATAAAATGGGCACAGACTCCCAATTCATCTCCTCTGCCCGTTGGCACATGGACATGCTGGAGGGTGAATAGAAGCTGCTGCCCCTTTGCTCCAGGTCCAGCTGGGGCATTTTAGTGCTGTGACCTCAGGTGGGCCCCGGGGCCCCGTGTGCTCATGGTAATCACTGTTTTTGGACTGAAAATCTTGCCCTTTTTTTTCTGATTTATGGATTTGTCGGGATCCTATTTTGATATATCCATGGAGATGCAAAATAGGGTCAGAGTAATAGGAGCCAAACAGCCCTTGCCGGTTTGGCTCAGTGAATAGAGCGTTGGCCTGCGGACTGAAGGGCCCCGGGTTCGATTCCGGTCAAGGGCATGTACCTTGGTTGCGGGCACATCTCCAGTAGGGGGTGTGCAGGAGGCAGCTGATCGATGTTTCACTCTCATTGATGTTTCTAACTCTCTATCCCTCTCCCTCTCCCTTCCTCTCTGAAAAAAATAAATATTAAAAAAAAAATCATTTAAAAAAATCATTAAAAAAAAATAGGAGCCAAACAGCAACTCTCTGGCACATTCTCTATATTGCAAATTGCTGGAGCTTT
The DNA here is from genome assembly GCF_000147115.1 of Myotis lucifugus. Lineage (NCBI taxonomy): Eukaryota > Metazoa > Chordata > Mammalia > Chiroptera > Vespertilionidae > Myotis > Myotis lucifugus. Next base: position 153,519 of record NW_005871514.1, read on the forward strand.
CTCTCATCCCGTCCCCTCCTTGGGAACGACTGGAATTTCTTATGAGTGACCACAGCTATCCTCTGTCCTGACATGCTTTTGATAAGGACATGGGACCAACAGTCTGGAGCTTTCTCAGTGCCCCGGGCTAGAGACTCTCCCTCTGCGTCCTCGCTGCCTGGCTCCCACGGAGGTCTCCGTGCCTCTGACTTTCGCTGGGACAGCCCCTCTCTGCTCCTCTTGCAGGCATGCGGCCCTGAGTGGGGGAGTCCCTCCACTGGGAACTGCTTCACTTTCCTTCACGGGACAATGAAGCCACGCTGACTTCTTCTCTGGGCGCCTGTTAAAATGCAGGCGGTTCCGCTCCTGTATGTGCCTTCCTCGATTACAGCCCCCTCTCCCTGGGCATCTGGCCCCAGTCCAATGCAAGGGACACACACTGGGTGGGCCTCCAGGGCCCTGTCCTCTGATCTGCAGCCTCTGTCCTTGACCGAGCCCAGGAGTCCTTGACTAGTCTCAGTTCGGCACCATGAGCCCCTTACCTGGCCAGCAAAGTGCTTGCCCTGGGACTAAAGCCGGGGGGAGGGGGGGCACAGGGGTGTCTTTCCTCTCTGCTTCCTGCTTATTTATGTCCTATAATTCACCTGAAGTAAAAGGAAGAAAGTCACACGAAATTGGGACTTTGCGGCCGGAATCCTGGGCACATGGTTGCTCTGATAACATACCTTGTAGTCTATGACAGTCAGGCTCTGGGCAGGAGACACTTGGCACTCCCAGAAGGGTTTAACTGATAAGAATGTAATGAGAGAACTATTTGCAGAGAGATAAGGGACTAGAGGAGATGTGAGACACCCGGGGACCAGCCACAGCAAGAAGCTGTTAACACGCCTGCCCTTGAGGGGGTGAGGGGGAAGGAAGTGTCATCAGGGCCCTGGGCCAGTGGGAGCCGAGGAGGAGGGGCCTCCTAGCAGGAGCTGTGGTCCTAGAGGAATGGCCGCTGCCCATCACTACCCGTCAGGGCTTAGCAGAGGGAATGGGAACAAACACCCTGAGGCTTCTCCCTCCACACTCCAGTCCCCGCTGTTGCTTCCCGCTGGTCACGTCCCACTGGGCAGCAGGAGCCCAGGACCCTGGGTGATGCATTTCAGAGAGGTCATTCCCCTGGGCAGGGGGGTGGCGAGCAGGGCAGGGTGTGGAGGGAGAAGGGCCAGTGGAGAATAGTCAGCACCTTGTATATTTCTGTATGCATTTGTCATGCAACTGGATACACCATTCGTAATGGGGAGGCCCTTGGATTCCAATTGGAATAGCTTTGGGCAGATTGTGCTGTCTGTGGACTGGTTGACTCCGGGAGGCTGAGATGGGTGAGCCAGGAAGGGGTCTGGGAGGGAAAGGACCTGACCCTTATGGCTTTGGGTCAGGTACTTTGTGCTTTGAAAAGAAACATGTTTTGAATGAGGCTTGGGGATTGGCCCTTTAACTTGCTCTAAATCAGGGGCGGGGAACCTTTTTTCTGCCACTGGCGATTGGGATATTTATAACATCATTCGAGGGCCAAATAAAATGATCAACTTAAAAATTAGCCTGCTATATTTGGTCAACACTTAATTGGCTCACCCCAATGCCTTGGCAGGCCCAGACCTAATGATTTCTCGGGCCTTGTGTGGCCCGCGGGCCAGACGTTCCCCACCCCTGCTTAAGTGCTTTGTTGTCCAGAGAATGGATGTATCTGCCTTCATTTAAACCAGAATTCTTTCTCTTTATTAATCTACAGAGGGCTTTTTCATTGGGACACCCCATATAACTGGTGTTTTGAGGCACATATCAGTTAGGATTTGTGCTGTGTCTGGCCCTGAGCACCTACCAGCGTGGCCCTATCAGCGAGGGGCCTGTATTTTCCTTATACAGTGAGTCCAGCAGACGCAGGCCAGCGTGGGCAGGGTAGCCCCACAGTGCCCGCAGGGGCCCGGGCTCCCCCGCCTCCTGGAGAATGAAACACAATTTTGTCACTGTGCTCATTGCCTTCTGGTTGCAAGGTGGTCTCTTCCAGGCAGGAAGAAAGAGGAGGACACAGCACAGAAGGTCGTGCCAGCTAATGCCGCTCTCTGCAGCCAGCCTTCCTGGGTGCCCCCTCTGGAAACAGGCCGCGCTGTGCTAAGCTGTCCTGCTGTGGGCCAAGCTCCTCCCCTCCGTCCTGTTTGTGGTCACTGGTGGGTTTTGACTGGGCCTCGGTATTGCGGGGACAGCCCTGCATTCCGCCCTGGTGATGGCCGTGGGACAGCTTCTCCCAGGCCCTGTCATCTCTGAGGAGGCTTGTGCGCAGACACTTAGCCAGGGGAGTCTAGCGCTGTCTTCTATGGTAGATATTCTTAGAAACATTGATTTGCATTCTTGAGCCCATGAACCGTTTGAAGGGACTTCTCATGTTTGTGCTTTTGTGTGTGTATGGTGTGTGTGGGGTGTGTGTGTGTGTATGAGAGAGAGAGAGAGAGAGAGAGAGAGAGAGCAGGCTTTTCCATCTTGTGGCAATGGCAGCCGGGTATTTATAGCTGGATCTACAGGGCCATTCTCACGTGGCTGAGAAAATGAAAACCTCATGTGGATTGTGTTTGGTTTCCCCCCTGCCTTGGCCATCGCAGGCTCTCCAGTTCCTCGGCCCTTGTTGTTGTAACCAGAGCCGGCTGAGCATCGCTGGGACTGGGAGGTTATGTAAATTGACTGTTTCAGGCAAAGGGCCTGTTCTCCTTCAGGCGGCCACGGGGTCTCCGCGGGGACTTCTGAGGAGAGCTTGTGGGTGACAGTGGCAGCCTCGCCATCACCACGCTCTGCTCTGCAAGGCGGTGGATTAACCCGTGGGGTGTGGATTCCTTAGCTCACCGCCCCTCAGCCTATATGAGTTCCTTTGAAAGAAAACGATTCTTTCCCCTTGTTTTTCTGTATTCTTACGTCTTTTCTGTCTGTGTTTTGCCTTCTCGGTTAGACTGAGAACACCTGGGGCCTGGTGTGTTTGCCCGGTTACTGGAGCTCTTGGCAGGACGGGTGTGTGTGTGTGTGTGTGTGCGTGTGTGTGTGGCGAGGAGGGGGAGTGGCAGTAGCTCAGGTCATGCTTCTCCGGGCCGGCTGAAGACTCATGGACTTCTCTGGACAGTGGGGCTGTGGTGGTTCATCTGATCCTTACCGAGGCGGGCGTGTTTCCTGACCGCTTTACTCCGAGGCGACTCAGAGACCCAGAACCCGCATAGAGGCTCCATCATTTCATTCTGGTGTCTGGGACCCACACATTCACTTCGGATTTAAGCAGCTGAGGCTGCAGAGGGTCTGTGGCTGGGGCAGGGGGTAGGGTGGCCTGGCCCAAACCTGCCAGAGCCCTCAGAGGCCCTGAGGAGCCTGCCAAGGAGGGAGCTTGAGCTTAGCTGCCATTATCCCGGGGAGCTGTGTCTTCTCATTGGCAACCCCCAGGGCTGTCAGACCTTCTGGGCTGGCCCACCACATGCATGGCTTTATTAATTCCTAGTCTTCAAAGTCGCCAAACTATACCTACCAAGACCTACTATGTGCCAGGCACTGGGCTAAGCACCTGTGCACTCCAACACATCTCATTCTCACCATAGACCTGCAAAGTGGGTGTTCTCCCATTTCACAGACGAGGTTCTGAGAGTTTAGGCACCTGACCTGTCACATAGCTAGTTAAAGGCCCAGAGGCCATTGCAGATAACGGGTGACTGACTCCAAGACCCCTGCCCTCTGTGCCGCACCCTAATGTATGGCCACCATCTCCCTTCGTGATGAACTCAACAACCAACCACCTGACTTCCGTGTTATAACTCACCCCACAAGCATTGTTCAGTATCCCCACCTGCCCGCCCTGCCTGTGTCTAGCCACAGAGTGGGAGGGGACTTCTGATTTGGGGGAGATGGGTAGTGTCTGGTGCATCTGTAGCTTGACCCCTGGGATCCTGCACTTCAGCCCTGCACCCTGCTTTCTGCTAAGAACACACCCACACCCTGTCCCCCGCCTCCCTCCTCCCTCCTCCTTATCTCCTGTGAGGTTTCCAGTTCTAGAGGGCAGAGCCAGCTCATTAGTGTTTGTCCTGTTTCCAGGAGTCCCAAACAGACAAGAATCCTTGCTGAAAAGTCAAGCCTTCTTGGGGAAAGTGTGTGTCACCGAGAGAGCGAGGTTCCTCACGCTGGGAAATGGGAGCCCAGACCCGTCCAGGAAAATAAGTGTGGCTTTCAGAGCCAGATGGAAGCGGATTGGCTGCTCCCGGCATCCCCTCCCTGGCTACTCACCCCTCACAAAGCACTCTGGGAATTTGCCTTTCCAGTTCATCCTAGGGCACTACTGATGACATTTTCCTCCGGATACAGAAGGGAAGAAGAGGCAGATGGGGTGCCTGAGTGGGGTGTGTGTTCTTGCTCACCTGCAGATCACTTTCTTTGCCTTCTTGGCATGAATCACCCCCTTATTGAAGAGCCCTCTGGTGAGTTTTGGGGGTGAGGGTGGGTTCCAGAATAGAGAATGGCAGGCAAGGAGCCCACCTGCTCTTCTGTTGGAGGAAATGTCTCCTCCCACTTTGGGGCAGCTCCACCTACCGGAGGGTCACAGGTCAACACATGGGACAGCTACTCAAGGACACTGAGAAGGCAGCCACCATGGCTACACAGGCAAACTCATGGGCTAGAGCAGGGGTGGGCAAACTTTTTGACTCGAGGGCCACAATGGGTTCTTAAACTGGACCGGAGGGCCGGAACAAAAGCATGGATGGAGTGTTTGTGTGAACAAATATAAATTCAAAGTAAACATCATTACATAAAAGGGTACAGTCTTTTTTTTTTTTAGTTTTATTCATTTCAAACGGGCCGGATCCGGCCCGCGGGCCGTAGTTTGCCCACGGCTGGGCTAGAGGCAGACAAGAGCCAGAGGTGTGGAGAGGGTTATGGTCAAGGAACACTTTGGAAGTATATGGAGTTAAAAAAAACAACTTTCCCTCCTTGATTATAAAAGAAGTGCGGGTTTATGATAGAAAATACATAGAAGCAGAAAGACAAAAGATAAAGTTAGCCTATGAGCCCATCACTGGGGGACCCAAAGGGATGCAGCTCTTTCTGTCCCTGTACTCCTGCTCCCCACCTTCCCACCTGGCCACCACGCACACTCGGGGAACTTGCCTTCCCAGTTCAGCTGACATTCGACAGGTCACCTTTCAGTCCTCTCTGCCTGCACACATTTGAAAGCAGGCTGAGTACATACTGTGCAGGCTCAGGTGGGATGGGTATGTATCCTGCCTCCTCCTCCGACTCCCTTAGTGCTACCAATTGTGTAAATGAGAAATGTTCTGAGCTGGGTGTGGAAAGTGGTCGCCGAGCCTGGTCTGATAGAGAGAAAGCTCAGGACTGGGGGGAGGGCCCTGAAACACTGAAGGGCACCCGATGGGATGGGAGATCTTTTCAATGCTGGAGGGTGACGAAGATCTCAAGTTCAACTTCCTTGTGAGCAGCAGCGAAGTCCCTGCTTTTGACAGAGGCTCGGGCTCCCTGGCCACAGATATAGCCCTGATGCCATTACGGTGTTGGATTTTATAATGCTGAGTATTTGGTTGTTAGTTGCCCCACTTTTGGATTCAGAAACTAGGGCTTAGAACGGTTAAGGACCTTGAGTCAGGGCCATACAACACAGCAGTAGAGCTGCAGTTTGAACTCATTTATCTTCTTCTAACCACTGTCCTGCACAGCTTCCCATTCTGGAGTGTGTATACGATCAGTAATCCCAGGGCCAGTTCTTCTCACCACTGGTGCTTCCTTCAGGAAGTCTTCCAGGTTGAATTCCACTGGACACTGGTCCCTTCTGTCCTCCACTGTCTTCAGTATTAGCCTCCTCCAGTTCCCAGCTACTCAGTAGTTGCTATTGTGACCAAATGTCACCTGAGGAGCCATGCCTTTGAAATTCAGAATGAATTAGCTGAGTCCAGACCCCTGTCCCCTCCCCGCCCCCACGAAAGCACAGGAAGTCCATATCCTTCTATAGGAGCAGAGGTTCCCAAAGACTGGCCCTGGGCCAGCAGAGTCAGGATCACCTGGAACTTGTTAGAAAGGCAAATCCTTGGGCCCCGACCCAGGCCCACTAAATCAAAGGCTGGGAATGCAGCCCAGCTGTTGTGTGTTATCAAGCCCGCCAGGTGATCCTGGTCACACTGCAGTCTGAGAACCGCTGGGCTAGGGATTCCCAAGTCAGAGGCGAGGGCTTATCATTTCTCATCATCTCTAGCTCCAAGTTCCTGTTTCCATCTAATTAGCTAAGATTATGAATCACCACTGGTCACAAGCAGGGTGGCCCAGACGTTAAGACGTGGACTCTGGAGCTAGGATTTGAATTTGAGTTGGATTTGAATTCTGTCTGTACCTGACTCACTGTGATCCCTGAGTGAGTAGCTTAAATTGCCTCCGCCTACAGACCTCTTAGCCCTACTAGGGCAGTGGTTGGCAAACTCATTAGTCAACAGAGCCAAATATCAACAGTACAACCATTGAAATTTCTTTTGAGAGCCAAACTTTTTAAACTTAAACTATATAGGTAGGTACATTGTTATTAACTTAATTAGGGTACTCCTAAGGCTTAGGAAGAGCCACACTCAAGGGGCCAAAGAGCCGCATGTGGCTCGTGAGCCACAGTTTGCCGACCACGGTACTAGGGGATAACAATGGTGCCCCCACCCCAATCCCCCATGGCAGAGGGCAGCTGTGAGCATTTGGTAAGATTGTGTGGCAAGTACTCCATCAGTGCCTGGCACATAGTAGGCCTGCAGTAAATGTTAACTATTATTACTGGTTTCATGCAAGTGGACTTTTTTTTTGTACTGTTTTGACTCAGTTGTAGAATTTAATGCCCATACCCTTTTTACACACACACACACACACACACACACACACACACAGTGTTTACACTAGAGCTTTGTGAATATGGTGAACTTTAGTGAGGTTTGAGGAGACCAACAGTGTTTACATCACAATAATGCAAACAATTTGCAATTGAACATTGGACAACCTTGTCCTAAAAAAGATGGATTGCTTGGCCAGACATCAGGTTGTCTGGCCTTCTTCCTGAGCTTCTGAGTGCTTACCAGCAGCTCAAGGAATTCCCCTCTTCAGATGCCCAGTAGTCCCGCTATGTTTATTCTCCGGCCCCACCCTAAACTTTGCTCCTTGACTCACTTTGCAAATCCAAAGACAACCTCTAAATCAGGGGTGGGGAACCTTTTTTTCTGCCAAGGGCCATTTGGACAATTATAACATCATTCCCAGGCATACAAAATTATCAACTTAAAAATTAGCCCTGCTATATTTGGTCAAACATTTAATTAACTCGCCCCTAATGCCTTGGCAGGGCCAGACCAAGTGATTTCTCGGGCCTAATAGGGCTGGAGGACTGGACCTTCCCCTCCCCTGCTCTAAATAATGGACCTTCTCCTCAGATGCTCCTGCTGGCTTCCTCCCTCATCAGAGAGGAGAGAGTAGCAGTACAGTTACGAGTATTTCCTGCCCATGAAACCTCTGCTCCCTCTCCGCATGCTTTAGTGGAAGAGTCAGTGTGGGTTGATCTGTATGAGTATGTGAACATTTATATGGATATGCATGCCTGTATCTTTTTTCCCATCGGAGCATATTCCATAAATGTTCTTTCTGCTCTTTGTTCTAATGCTTCACACCCTTCCACCTAGGGATTTATTCTTGATGAGGGTTTCTCAACCTTGGTACTAGCCTGGATAATTCTTTGTCCGGGAGGAGGGTGCTGTACCAACATCCCAGGTCTCCACCCATTAGATGCCAGTAACGTTCCCTAGTGTGACAATCAAAAATGTTGCCCAAAGACCCAGGAACCCCCCAAAGTCGAGAGCCACTGTTTTAAGCTTAGTCTCCCAGAGTTTATCTCTGTGGTGTACCTAATGTCAGGGGACTGGATTTATCCATTGAGAAGAAAGACACAGAGTCCCAGCAGCCTCTGGGTCACTGTTGATTCCTAAGGAGAATCACCAATACTTTGTAACTGCATTTCCTCAAAGACCCCCCATCTGGTTTTGAGCCAAGGACACCCTGCTCTCTTTCCGGTCCCCCCTCTCCCCAGGCAGCAGGGAACCTCACGGGGATCAGGGAATGGCCTTTGGGTTTTGGCTTATAAATACTCAGGGTCTCATTTTTCTTACTGAGAAAAAAAGTCTTTATCACGTTTAACATTCTTGTTGCCGTAGTGGAAACTTTTGTTCTTTGGAGAGTTTCCCATTCCAGGCCCGGGGTCAGATTCCTCAGCAGAACTCTGAACATTTTCTAGGGAAGTTTCTTTCACCACTGAGATTGTACCTTTGATGCATTCGCACAGCTATGTTTGGATTCCGTGGATTAAGACATCCCAGGATCCTGAAATAGCCATGGGGGCAGCTGGGCAGCTGGAGGAAGAGCTGCACGTCTGGGACTCAGTGGTCAGCCAAGATCAAAACCCTTTCAAGGCTCCCTTACATTTTTTGAGTTCTCTCTTCACACTCTAGCACCTCAAATCTAAGACAAACAGCCAGTGCTTCAGTCAGTATAAGTTAAATGATGCTGCGGTAACACACATCCCCCAACAGCTGTTCTTATTGGTGGTCAGTCAATAGAGAGTCTCTGCTCATGATAGTCACTAGGAAACCAGGCTGGCAGAGCAGGCATCTCCTTAAATGTTGACGACTAGTGTAGCAAAGGGAAAGACGGCCTGGACCTGCCAATGAATGCTCTAGACCTCTAATTACACTTGTATTAGTCAGGGTTCTCCATAGATATAGAACCAATAGGAAGTTGACCTCCCTCCCTCCCTTTCTCTCTCTCTCTCTCTCTCTCTCTTTCTCTCTCTCTCTCCCTTCCTCTCATCTATTTAGATTTATTTTCAGGAACTGGCTCACTTGATTGTGGGAGCTGGTTGAAAATCTAGAGGGCAGCCCAGCAGGCTAGAGACCCTGGGAAGAGTTGACTTTGTAGCTTGGGTGCAAATGCAGTTTGCAGGCAGAATTCCCATTCCTTGGGGAACCTTGGTCTTTTCTTTAAAGCCTTCAACTGATTAGATGAGGCCCACCCACATTATGGAGGATAATCTGCTTTACTCAAACTCCACTGAGTTCAATGCTGATCTCATGTAAACAATGCTTCACTGCTGTGACCTCTACACATCTAGTGCCATGCCCTAGCCAAGTTGATACTTAAATTAAGAATCACAGTACTCAGCTTCTCCTCTCACCTCATGGGCCAGAATTGGTCACGTGGCCCCACACAGACACAATGGCCAGGAATCCACTATGTGCCTGGAATGGGGGGTTGGGAACCAACGATATTTGACCAAACACCAGTAACTATCACAACTGTAAATGATGGTGGCTGAGGACAGACGCACCAGTCTGTGGTATGCCCGTGCCAGTGCAGGCTGCTGGGTCAATGCGGGAAGGGTTTTAGACTTAGACCGACATACCCCCTTTGCTCAGAGGAGAGGCTGTGGAGGGAGTGGGTTACGACGTGGCCAGGCCTCCAGGGAGACTAGATTTAACACTGCTGCTGAACACCTCCCTCCGCTTGGATCAGAAAGGGATCAGGAGTCAGCCCTCCCTTTGCACCATGTCACTCTGTGCTTCTGACAAGCCTCTCCCCAGTCAGGGCCCGATTTTCCTGGCTGTCTGGAGGGGGTTGAGCAATGGCATCTCGAAGTTTCCTTCTGGCTCAAACATTCTGTGCACTTTGGGTCCACACCCTGTCCCGGTGGCCCCCAATGCCAGGGTTTGTGGCCAGGTTGTCCGGTTGGTATGCTGTGGGGCATGGCGGAGGTTTCCTCCATGAAGCTGACAGGATCATTCTGCGTTCTCACTGCAGCTGTGGCCTCATTTGTGCCCTGGCCACGCTGCGCTCACTAGGCCTGAGAGAATGTGTGCTACACACCGGCTGGGAAGCGTCGTCTCTGTGCCCACTGCCCTCTGGCGTCCCCCCGCCTGGACAGTGGGGGGCTGAGGGGAAGGATGTGTTGGGATGGAGCTCTGGGAGGCAGGCAGAGGGCCTGGAGGAGATGGAAACAGTCTGGCCAGTTGACGCTGAGGTCAGGGAGCTGGGCCTGCCCTTCCTGGCCACCTGGGCAAACCTCCTGTCCAAAGGCAGAGTTTCAAGGACCTTGAGCACTACTTGCTTCCTCCATATGCACATCTGATGCTCTAATACCCACCCAACCTGAAGCTCAAATGAGATATTGTAGGAGGAAGCACATGGAACACGACACATGTTTTATTATTAAAACAATAATAATTATTATCATGTGCTGCCTACTCCACAGATGTTTGGTGGTAGGTGCTAGGGATGGAAAGTGAACAAAGACACTGAGTTCGTTACCACACAGGTGCTGCCAGCTCTAATGGGCTGCTCTGGGTGGGCAGAGCTTGCGGGAGCTCAGAGAGGGGAGCCTCAATTTTGCTTGTGGGGGTGGCAGGGTCCATGGGAGCAGTGACAGGCCGGGCCTTGAAGGATGTCAGCACTGGGTAGGCTTAGGGAAACCTCTGCAGGTCTGGCCTGGCTGCCAGGAGGGAGGGGGTGGGGTGGAACCCAGGGAAGGGAAGCTACACAGCGGGTTGGTGATCAGATTATGGAGAGTCTGGATAACACATGAGGACTGGGTCTTCGCTGAGTTCTTTGTAATTTCTGGGTTTTAGAAACTTCTTTATTTCAGTTTAGCTGAGAGGAAAGCTATTGCTTCACTTTTATTGAAAACCTGCCTATTGATTCACAATAGGCAACATTTCACTCGCAGATTTAATCATAGGAGAGCTGGCTGTCCTGGGGATTTTGCTATTCTCCTTCCTCTTGAAACTTTCAGGTAGAAAACATTCATCTTCCTGCTCTAGTCTGGTCAGATTCAAATGGGAGGTAGGAGGTAGAACTCTTTTTTCTTCTTTTTATAAAAGGAACAACTATTTATTTTAGAAAGCATGGGAAATACAGAAAACAATAAAAATGGAAAAAAGCAAAAGGCACGTTTGGTGTTAACATTCGGTTGATTTCTTGCAGCAAGCGTTCTGAGGGCTGACAGTGTCTCGCGTGACACCTTTTCCGGGGCATGAACCTGACCCTGGTAGGTGCTCCGTCTGCAGACATAGATTGATATGGTGACGTTCCCCCATTGGATGAGCCCCAGGAGAACCACTTGTGTTCAAATCCTAATGCTGCTGTTCATTACCTGGGAGACCTTGGCGACTTACTCTCCCCAGGCCTCAGTTTCTTTATCTATAAACTGGGAACAATAGCAATAACAGGGCCTACATCCCAAAATGTGGGGACCAAAGCACACAGTAGGTTTGTTATTGGTTATTGTACTGCCCTTTGGCTGAGTCCCAGCCCTGGGGCTTGTTCAGAGCTTTTCCCTGGAGAAGGCTAGCTCATCCTTGCTCCCTCCTTCCTCTCTAGTAGCTACTCCATGGGCTCTGGGCAGGCTGTCCCTTTAAGAAAGACAGCCCCATGCTTTGCACCTCTACTGGGGGCCCTGCCTCCCCTGCAGGTGCCCCTCTGGGCTGCAGATTGAGCCCCCCTGGGCTGGAGCTGTGTACTAGAACCTCTGAGGAGAGGACTCTTGAGAATCAAGTGCGCATCCCCCGGGGATCCATGCCCCGGGAAGGACTCCCTGTCCGCAGCCTCCCCACTGAGGCCCGGGCTCCCACCCTCCGGGGACAGAGGAGGATCATGCTTAAGGCCTGAGCTCAGGATCCCTAAACAGAAAGTTAGGAAATAGCTGCATGAATGTGGTAGGTGAAGGAAACCCAACATCGCACCCTCCTCCTTGGGTTGTGGATTGCAGGTTCTGGGGTGAGTCTGGTGAGTCCTGTCCGATGGAGTTCTTTTATTGAGGTGTAGTAGACGATATACTATCATATGAATTTCAGGTGCACAACAT
>NW_005871514.1:165538-176762 GCF_000147115.1 Myotis lucifugus
CCATGCTGTCGCAAATGGCAGATTTCATTTGGAATCTGATGAGCAAGTGTTGAAACGAGAGATGTGCTGCCTGGGATTCCCAGGGGAGTAGTGAGAATTTAGGATGTCACCCTTGAGGCAGAGAGCTGAGAGTTGACATCTGGCCTGAAAGGTGAAGATCAGAGAGAGGCCGGTAGCAGATCCTCTCATTTGGAGGAAACGCCATGTGGTCAGGGAGGGCTGTATGCACAGATGCCTGGCGCCCAGTGACATTTAGAGCCTGAGGGTGAAGCGAGTGAGCCTGCGATGCTGTCTCAGCAAAGGGGACTCAAGCCAGTTCCTCTTCCTCCCGGGGCGAGGGGACAGACCTGGCTTGTTCCCAGGCCCCAGAGAGGTCTGTGCCGGCCCCTTGGACTGGGGCAGCTGCCTGGGAGCAGCAGTGGGCAGTGCCACAGTGGGAGGAGGCAGGTCTGCCAAGGGCAGGGAAGAATGGGGAGCCTGTTGTTCCTGGGCCTGGGAACGACGCCTTGGGGAGACCCACGTGGGCCCTAGCTCAGCATGAGAAGGAATCGGGGAGAGGTCGGTGCAGAGGCAGAACACGGCTGAGCTGGTACCCTCACCGTCTGCAGAGCAAAGGGTCCCCCACCCCATGTTCTGTAGCATGGGCCCCGTGAGCTCCTGGCCTGGGAAGCCCAGATGCAGTTTGGAGGGTGGGGGTCTGTACGTGAGGTGTAGCCTACCCCTGCGGAGGGAGGAGACAGGAGCGGCCTCTGCCCCTGCACCCACCTGGGGCTATGGAGCTCTCTGCTAAGTTCTGCTCCAAGGACTCTTTCCTGTGTTCCTTTGCTGACTTCTGTGCTGGGGTCTGCATATGGAATCGTGAGGGTGTGAAGATCTGGAAAGATGTTTTTGGTATGGGATTAAAGTCATCTTTGGAAAGTAACAATAATAGCTACCACTTATTCTGCACCTTGATTGTGCCAGTCGCTGTGCCAAGGGCTTAATGGGTACTATCTCATGTCATTCTCACAGTAATTCTTTGAGTGGTGAATACTTGTGGAGATTTTAGGGATGAAGACACTGAGGCTCAGAGAGGTTAAGGATCTTGCCTGAGGACACAGAGCTGGTAAACTGCAGAACCAAACTTGAACTTCTTCATTCAATCAACCATCTATTCATTTGATGAAGTGGAGCTGATGGCCTACCCTGTGCCAGCCCTTCTGGTGGGCTCTGACGGCATGGCTGGGCATAGGACTAAGGAATGCCCGGCTGGGCCACCTAACTCCTCAGCCCCATGTGGTCTTTCAGATGGGCCCAGAGACGCCTGGGGGAGAGTGTTAAGAACTCTGCTTGAGAATGTTCTTTTACTTAAGAATTGTTTCCTTTTGTTTTCATTTCAATAATAATCTGAACGTTGAACGCATTCATTCGGAAGCATCTGAATGGCCGTCATAACCTACCACTGGCATGAATTTTAGTCTCTGAGTTTATGTTTCGGTGCAAGTTGGCACCAAGTGGTTTCCTAAAATGATAGTGTTGAGCTTTTAATGCTTTGTTTCTTAAACTGGGTTCCACATTGTCTGCTTGGAAGGCCCACACTGATTCTGCTGCAAAGAGAGCAGGGTACAGGATAGGCCCCCCAGGAAAGCTGGTCCAGCCCGCCCCTCTCCTCAGGCAGCGACCTGGACTCAGCTGGGTTGAAGCAGCTGGTGGCTCAGACCTTCCAGCCTCTGGTTCTCCAGGATCAGGATGGACCCAGACCAGAGGCTCAAAGAGGAACGTGCAAGCCCCCAAGTTAGGAGCCAGGAGCCCCACTTCCAATACAGCATCTTGGCCCCCAGCAGATGGCTGCTCCTCTCTGGGCCTATACAGCTGGGACAACTTGTGCTGAGGCTGGGAAGGGGGTGGGAGGGCCTCCCAAGAGCACCATGTGACATCCTCTCAAAGAGGGGTGTTCTCCCTCGGGTCATTCCAGGACTCTGACCTCTCCCTCTGGCCTCTGCCTGGTGCCGGGCCCTTGGAGGGGCCTAAATGACAGCACCGTGTGTAGGTCAGCTGTCCCCCCAGTGCAGGTGACTGGAGACAGGAGACCTGGGACCCAGACCTCCTCTTCTTCCTCTTCCAGCTCCTGTTCCTCTCCTGCTGTGGAGGTTTGGGTCCTGCCGGGAGGCACCCTGTGTACACCTGCTTTGAGTCATGCTCTGGTGGATCTTCACTTTCTGGTCACTGGCTCTCATCTGGAGCCTGGGCAGGCGTCCTGGTCTTTCTTTCCCCAGACCCCTTTCCACTCTTGTCCATCTTCTTTTTTAAAAAAATTATTTATTGTTTAAAGTATTACATATGAATCCTTTTTCCCCCATTGACCTCTTCCCGCTCTTCCCCCCCCCCCCCGCCCCAGCACATGTCCTCACTGTGTCCATGAGTTATGTGTATATGCATGCATACATGCATACAAGTCCTTTGGTTGATCTCTCACCCGTCTCCCCTCCCTGCCTTCCCCTTGAGGTTGGATGGTCTCTTTGATGCTTCTCTGGATCTATTTTTGTTCATCAGTTTCTGTTGTTCATTATATTCCATAAATGAGTGAGATCATGTGATATTTATCTTTCTCCAACTGCTTATTTCATTTAGCATAATGCTCTCCAGTTCCATTCATGCTGTGGCAAATGATAAGAATTCCTTCTTTTTTACAGCAGGGTAGTATTCTATTGTGTAGATGTACCACAGGTTTTAATCCACACACCTGCTGATGGGCACTTAGGCTGTTTCCAAATCTTAGCTATTGTAAATTGTGCTGCTATGAACATAGGGGTGCATATGTCCTTTCTGATTGGTGTTTCTGGTTTCTTGGGATATATTCCTAGAAATGGGATTACTGGGTAACGGGAGTCCCATGTTTAACTTTTTGAGGAAACTCCATACTGTTCTCCACAGTGGCTGCACCAGTCTGCATTCCCACCAGCAGTGCACGAGGGTTCCTTTTTCTCCGCATCCTCGCCAGCACTTGTCGTTTGTTGATTTGTTGATGATAGCCATTCTGACAGGTGTGAGATGGTACCTCATTGTCATTTTGATTTGCATCTCTTGGAAGATTAGTGACTTTGAGCATGTTTTCATATGTCTCTTGGCTTCTGTATGTCCTCTTTTATAAGGGGTCTATTTAGTCCTTTGCCCATTTTTGATTGGATTGTTTATCTTCCTTTTGTTAAGTTGTATGAGTTCCCTGTAAATGTTGGAGATTAAGCCCTTATCGGATATAACATTGGCAAATATGTTCTGCCATGCAGTGGGCTTTCTTGTTGCCTTGTCCATCTTCTATGTTAGGAGTCGGCAGGTGTTTTCTGGAAAGGCCCTGAGTTAGTATTTCAGCTTTGGATACACACAGTCTGTGTTGCAGTCACAACTCAAGCACCGGGGCCCCTGGAGAATATGTAAATGAGTGGGCATGGCTGGGCACCAATGAAACCATAGCTATACAAGCTGGCTGGGGCCGGATTTGGCAGCATCTGACCGGGATGCAGCTAGCCGCTGTTGGGAAAGCCTAGTTCCCCATGGCCTGCTGGACTCCTTAACATGACGGGCCCACCCTCTCCTCCATCTCCAGAGGCATCTTCTGTTCCAGGTCCTTCTCGCGCCTCTGCAAGCCCTGCTCTCCCGCCACATGCGCCGCCTGCCCTTCTTTAAACATGTCTTCCCTGCCTCCTGGCCTTTGCCTGTGCTGCCCCTTCTTCTGGAATGCCCTCCCTCCTCGTGCATCCTGTCTGCTCATGTGACTTGGGCGCCTTGTTCAGGTTAGATGTTTCCTCTGTGTCCTGCGTGAACCTCCAGCCCTCAGCCCTTGCCAGCTGTGGGTCCCTCCTCTCCTCCGTGAGCCTGACGCTTAGTACTTGCCTCCCAGTGACCTTTCATGTGCTGCCGTCTAGTCATTTGTTTCTAACTCCGTCTCCTCAAGGGCAGGAATCAACAGGACGTGGCTACCTCCGCCGCCTCCCTCCTGCCCAGCGCCAGCCTGCCAGGCAGTGGGCACTCAGGAAATGGCGTTGGCACAGTCACCGTGACTGTCCCCCACACACACTCCCCAGGGCATCAGGGGCTCTCAGGGTCTGGCTGTGCCGTTTTGGGAAATCAAGGTCCCGTCAGGTGTCCGGCCTTGACGCGTCCTGTAGCTAAATCCGTTGCTGGCCCGTAACCTGAGCCTGCCCGGATCCGGTGCCCTGTTTGCTTTGACATCCCGTGAAGGCTGGAGGGGAGCTGAGAGAGCCAGATTTCAAAGCAGGAATGCTCCCTCGCAGCTGCGGAGGGCCGGGCCCCTGTGGCTCCTGGGCTCCTGTGTTAGCGTTTCCAGTTAATTAAGAAAACAAGCTCAAAATCTCCTGACAGAGACGGGCCTGCAGATTCGGGATGAGGTGTGTGTCAGCACGTGGCAGTGGCCTCCGGTTTCTGTGCAGGATGAGCTGAAAGAGGGGACTGTGGGCCAGAGAGGACCGGTGTCGCTCACTAGAGAACATGCGGGCCGCAGGGGCCAGCTCCAGTGGGGCCGAGCACGGGTCTGTTCCTCCTTCCCTTCCAGGGCACTCTCTGAACAGGTGGGATGTGGAGCAAGGCCAGCTGGGTGAGAACGGGAGAGGAGGACCCGGGACACCGGATTGGCCCGGCAGCTTCTTGGTTATTCTACCTCCTGGCCATGAGGACAGTGGGGAGAGGTGGCCTGGGGAAGGCTTCAGGGTGGGGGTGGGGGGCCTGAGGAGCTGCCTGCCAAGGGGGAGCCTGGGCCGGGATGCTGCTCACCATGCCAGGCCCGGGTGAGGATTTAATGGGGAGTAGTAGTCACCATATGCTGTAGAAGCGGCCCAGCCACTGTGTCCCTGCCCACCTGCTCTGTGGAGCTCAGGAGAAGGTGCTGGGACTCCGCCAGCACCAGGCCTGAGAGGGTGTCCGCGGGCAGGTGGGAAGGGAATGGGGCCTCAGGAGTGGCAGGTGCACAGGGCACGCAGGTGCATTTCCTCCCAGGTGTGCGTGCCCTGTGGGCTGGGTGGTTTCATGCATCCCCTTGGTAGTGGGATCCTCTTGCAAGTCACAGCCTGCACACTGCACGCGGTGGCCCTGGCGCCTCTTGGGCAGAATGTGGTGGGAAAGAGACCCAGTCCTGCGCTGCCACTGTAACTGGTCCAGGGCTAAGGATTTGGCCTTTGAGAACCTCCTGTTCCCAGTAGGAAGTGGGGACGAGCGAGGCTCACATTTTATGTGCGTCCCAAAGGCATAGGGTACATATTGGCTAAGGCATATACCAGGCCCGGCTCAGTGAACCTCGTTTCCTTCCCCATCAGACATCTACCTTGTCCACCGTCTGCCTGCTGGCTCTGGCTCTAGCTGCCTTAAAAGCTATGGGAGAAATAACTAGGCCATGGTTAGCATCTGCTCAGCGGGGGGAGGAGAGGCCCGGGGAGGAAGTGGTTCCTGGGCCAGTGCTCCAGATCTGGTGTAACAAGTCCAAACCGTTGGTAGCAGATATTTTTTGACTTTTGAGAGCCCTCCCCTTCTCCCCCTGGGACTCTCAGAGCTTCCTGCCTTCTATACATCGCTGCCTCCTCACCACCACTCACGGGACAGAGCCGCATTCTGCAAGCAGCGGGGCCATTCCCCATTCTGGGAAAGCAGATCTTGGAAGGTGAGCATCCCTGGGTGCTAGGTGCTAGCTCTACTGCAGGAGAGAAGGCATTGGGCTCCTCTCTCTCTCTCTCTCTCTCTCTCTCTCTCTCTCTCTCCCAACAGAACCCCCAAGTTGTGTACCTGGTGTGACCAATAGCTCTTCTTTCCTAGAAAACACATCCAAAATGCTACCTGATCCTCCTAAAATCCCCAAATCCCTTGCTTTCTGCTTCTGCTGCTCATTCTTCTCACTTTGTCTTGGGACCATTTGCACACAAACATTAAGGAAAATACACATAAAGTCAGGTGTGAGCTATGGAAAGGCACGCTGAGGGTAGGCAAGTAATGACGATCACATGTGCAGTCGGGGGTTCTAGACCTTCCACTAGGCAGCTCAGAGGCTGTGGATGGACTGTTAGGAGCACTTTTCTCTTTAAAAGGGGTTTCTACGTATTCTCCAGGCTTCAAAGAGAAAATGTGCAGTAAAGACCTGGACAGGCTGTGATTAGCTTCTGGAATATTAGGGAACATCATCTGAAGAGAGGCGCTGTGCCCTGGGCCCTGGCAGGGCTCAGTACTTAGAGAAATATCTATGTATATAAAAGCCAAGCAACTGAATGACCGGTTGCTTTGACCTTAAACTGCTGCCCTGACCCCCCACCCCCACCCCTGCTGGCCCTGCCCTGATCCGGCCAGATCAGGGGCAGGGCCGGCCGCCAACCTCCCGCATCCCCTCCCCCTGGCTGGACCTGCTGTGCCAAGGCTGTGCCAGGGCTGTGCCAGGGCTTATGGAAGGAGTGTGGCTGTGGGGGAGGCTGGCGGCACTTCTGGAGACAGAGGGAGCCCCACTGTCTATTCCCGTAAAGGACACCCATGTCGGAGGCCGAGACACCTGTGTGGCCCCAGCTAGAGAGCTATAGCGTGTGAAGCTTTTTATGCTGACCAAGCAGAAACTGGGCAATTACGTTTTCCTGGGATAAGATGACAGCAAGGGTCCCCGAGGCCAGTAGTGACCTCGCTTCAGGGAGGTCATTTGCTCACAGCGCATTCAGGCACCTCTGCCGAGCGCCTCCACGTGTGTGCCCGCTGCTGTCCCAGCCGTGGCTGCAGATGCCCACGCTCCTGCCCTCAGAGGGCTCGCCTACCTGGGGAGAGGCCCTGAGCACTGAGAGGTGGCCGCCAAGGCCAGTGTGCCCCAGAGCGGTCTGACCTGGCCCCGTGGTCACTGGCTCCTGTGTTCTCCCCAAGGCAGGTGTCACCCTCCCCCGATTCCTGGCTCTCCTTCCTTCCCATGTGGGGTTAGAGACCCTACACCCCAACTCCCCCTCATGCTCTGTGCAGCTCTGCCCAGCCCGCTGTCCCTCCCTGACCAGCTCACCAGTTGTACCCCTTTCCCCACCTGAGAGGGTTTCTGATGCTCAGGTCTGTGTGTCACTCACGGTCACATCCCTACAGTGATGTGCCAGGCACAGGGTGGGAGTCCATATATGACTGCGGAATGAATGAATCATGGGGTAGAGGGCCTGGTTTCATTCATTCGCCTTTACCATTCACAGTGCATCTGTTCTCCTCTCTCTCTGGGTCAGTCGTGGAGAGGGACGGCCTCCTGGGGAAGCTGCTGGAAAGCGGAAGCGCTAAGGGAAATTAGAAATGGGAGGTGGCCCTGGTTGGAGTCAGTTCTCCGGTGGGTCCTCTGTGAGACATGGCCGCGGGAGGCTCATTTGCTTCGAGCGCACTCACTCGCCCAGGCCGGGAGGGTGGGTGGGCTTCAGGGCAGGCAGAGCTGGGCTCAGAACCCAGACCCCTGTGCCCAGGCCCGCGTCTTCCTCTTAGTGGGTGGGGACGACCCCATGCTAAGGGACAGACCTGCCCCTGCAGCGCTGCGGCTCAGTCAGCCCAGCTGGGCCAGCAGGACAGCAGGCCGCCTGGGAATGGCTGGGAAGCAAGTCCAGGCTGTGGGCTCACCTCCCCCAAGGCCAGGATGTGGCGTGGGACCCAGGCGGGTGGAGGTTCCCACCGCTCAGCTCCTGCCCTCGCTCCCAAATGCTCCAGGCCCAGGCAGCGTCTCAGCAGGAGAGGGTGGGGGAGACGCCAGCTGCCCAGGGCAAGGCCCCGTATGAGACCAGAGCAGCTCTGCAGGCAGCCACCTTTGACATTTGTCCTCCACTGGACAGCTGCCAGGGCCCTGCAGCCCAGCCTGGCCTTGCTTGGGGGACGTGCGCCAAGGATTAACCACTGCAGGCCCTGCCTGAGTCGGGCCGAGCCTGCTGCTCCCAGATCAGCCAACATTCATCGACCACGTACCCAGGGTGGCGTGGGCATATTCACAGATGCTATCTCATTTAATCCTCACATCAATCTGGCGAATATAGACACCAGCCCCATTTTCCAGATGAGTAAACTGAAGCCCATGGAGTTACATCATCTGCCTAAATGTATACAGTTGGTGAGTAACGTTTCCTATACTTATTTTTTATTACAAGGGCCTACTATGTGTGAGACTGCGAGTGATGACAAAATTGTCTCCTGGAGCTTATGTTCTAGGGGTAGAGAAAGGTGATATAACAAGTAAAGTATGTGGCATCTAACTCTTGTGCTGATTCACCCGGTGAAAGGGGAGGGCTTGACTAGGTTTGCAGAGAATATGAAGAGGTGAGAGTAAAACTCAGGCGAGTCCCAAAGGCCCTATCTCTCTCTTTTCCCCCCTCTCCCCACCAGACTTCCCCGCCCTCCCAGGACTCAGGTCTGGAACACGTAGGACTGTGTCTTGCTCTTTCCCTCCCTCTGTGGCAATCTGAGAAGAATCTACTTAGTGATGATGCTGGTGATGATGCTGGTGGTGGTAATGATGATGATGACAGCAGCTAATATTTGTGGAAGACTTACTGAAATGGATGGTGAAAGTGTATGTTATTACAACTCACATATGCAGAAGGAAGTAATCATTCCCTCTGATTGATAACTTGCAGTAAATCTCAGCTTGATAGATAAAGGTACTTTAGTCTCTTCTGATATGAGACGGTAGCTTTGGCCCACGGTCAAGTCAAGTCACGAGGCAGACTTTCCGTGAGGGTGTCACCTCCTCTGGCCTCCTCCCCATGTGGGCTGGTGCCTGGGCACCTCCAGGCTTATCCAGGCTGCCAAGAGGACCCGGGGCCGTGGGGTCCCTGTGGATCTCTGGTGTGTGCCCTGTTCCCTCTGCTTCTTGGTCCCTGCGCTGAAATCCACTTCGGGGCCAGGTTTGGTCTTGTCTCTGGCATTTTTGAGGGGAGACCTGGCCCGGCTCCTGAATCCTGCGGCTTCCTCAGGCTCCTGGCTCTCCTGGGACGCCCACCGGCCTCTGGGGGGCCTGGGTGTCCAGCTGTGGCCTGGATGTGAGGCTCTCTGTGGGTGGCCTGAGGGTGGCACCCAGGTAACTCCCTCAGTCCTTGCTAACCTGCCTGCCACAGCCCGCTGCTGAGCCCAGCTGAAAGCAACGCTTCTCCAAGGTCGAGGCATTTCCCCAGGTGTGTCCCTGCCCAGAACTCTCAGTCACTGGGCTGTTAGCAATGTTCCTCCTCCCCCTTCACCTCCAGGAGGAAAGAGAGTGACATCCTGGCCGTTGACTTCTTTCCCTCCTGGTCCTGGAAAGGTTTTCTGTTCTCTCTTTCCGTCTAAAGGAAACACAGCTGCTCCCTGCTCCGTGGATGGCTCTGTTCTGAGGGCTCCTTTCCTGGGAAACTAGGTCACGGCTTACCTCTGCTATTAGAAGGTCCTGGAGAAAGGAAGGGCAACAAAACGAACACCCGGCTTTCCCGGAGGCAAAATATATGGGAAGTAGTCTAAATACTTTCCTTGTAAAATGCTCTGTATGGACATCAGCTACAGCGTCCCTCCTGCGTCACCTCTCAGACTGCGGCCTGCGGTGTGTCCGGCCTGTTCTCTTTCACCGATGAGGACGGTGAGACTTACGTGAAGCAACGGTCCCAAGGCCTCACAGACAGTGGGTGGCGGAGCCCAGTTTCGAAGCTATAAAGTCTGCGTTCTTCGACCCCCCTGTTCCTGGGCTTTTGCTGCTTCTCAGAAAGGAGTCTTGGGTGCAGGTTCTTTAGCGAACACTCAGTGGCCCTGACATGTGGCCCCTTGGATAACGTGGAAAATCCCCAGAGAAGGGGCATTGGCCTCAGTGGACTCCCCCAGGGGTCAGGGGCAGGCAGGCCCTTCAGATCACAGGGAACCTCGTTCCGTGTTAGCAAGGGCTGTCCGTCTGCCAGTTCTCTCCCGTTCGTGTGCACGGGAATACCTGCACCCTCTGCTCTCATGCAGCCTGACAGGAGCAATGACTTTCACCAGCTGTGCGGGTGGCTGCGCTCGACAAGGCGGGTGGCGTGACAGCCTCCCCATCCCGCTTCCCCGAGGAGGCCTTGGCCTCGCAGCTGGCGCCTCTCTGCGGAGCCTGGCACACCCCGCCTCGCAGCTCTCCCGTGGCCGAAGCCCTGGCCCTTTCGTCTGCCAGGAGCTGCTCTCCAGCTGCTGAGGACCAGGGTGCAACATATGACAAACTCAGCTCTGGCCTTCAGTTGCTCTGGAGTTGAAAAGCTCGGGGTTGGGGTGGGGATCTGTTCAGCATCTAAACATAGTCAAGGGGAATAAACTCTTGCCTTATATTTTTAGCTTTTATTACATAATTAGCATCATGTTAATAGTGTTATAATATTAGCTCTAAATAAAATAGGGGGGGGGATTTACACACAGTTATGCCATGTGCACATGGACTAATTTTTCCAAAAGTCCCAATGACCTGGGCATTCTGAGGTGGAGGGCAGGGCAGGGAAGGGGCAGTCAGTGAGAAGTGATTTAGGTGCCCTGAAATGGCCGGAATCAAGCCAATGCACAGGCTTGATTTCAAGCTCATGGCTTCTCTTTTGTAAGACTGAGCTCTGGGACCGCCTCCTCCAGGAAGCCTTCCGTGGTGTCCTCCTTGTCAACAGCCAGGCTGTATTAGGTGCCTCTTCCTACTCACATCACGCCTTCCCTATGTGCTTCCCATGTTGTGTTATGACTGTTTATGTGCGTGGCTCTTCCAGGAGACTGATTCCTAGGGGCTCAGGAGCACATCTTATTCATCTCCGCATCTCCAGTGCCTCGTACATTCAAGCAGGTCAGATGTTGGTGAGGACGGTCAATAAGCTAAGATGCTAGACATAGGGGTCAGGCATTTATAGAAGACGACATGCACTGAGGCTCAGGCAAATGTCTAAAGTCTGCGGGATAGAAAGCAGCATTGAAGTGTGTGATCCGTGCCTGATAAGGGTGTGTTTTCTTAGAAGTGTTTTGTGCGTGCAGAACAGAGAGGAGGAAGACTTGGCCGCATCTCACCAGTGCCTGGGAGGTCTCTTCCCATGTTGGGAAAGAGAAGAACACTTGCAGAGCAGGAGAAGGGGCCCCAGTCCTCCCTCACGACTGTGCGAGCTTCAGATCTGCTGCTCTCTCCCTTAGCCTGCAGGAGGCAGGGGCAGTGTCATCATACTGGAATCCCTGCTGCCCCGCATGGTGCTCGGGTCCACAGAATAGATGCTCAGTGAACATTTGTGCATGAATAGATGAGTGAATGGCT
>NW_005871514.1:176862-217616 GCF_000147115.1 Myotis lucifugus
GGAAGACCTGGGAGATAAGCATGGAGTCGAGTTATGAAAGGGGGAGGGGCAGGCATTGGCAAAGAGGGCTCATGGTTGGGTGGTGGGGGCAGGCTGTGGGTGCCCCTCTCGGTGCGGATACTTCTAACCAGATGCTGGCTCCGAATGGCATCACTTGTGGGAGAGGAAGACTAGGAAGTCACATGAACCACAGGCCCAGAGAGAGGCCTTTCCCTTTTCCTTCGCTGCTTTTCCTCCAGCGCTTCGAGTTGGACACATTGCTAAGATTCCTTGAGTCCCTAGAGCAGGGGTGGGGGTGTGGAGGGGGGGGCGGTTCTAATAAATGAGTCTGGACAGAGGCATGTGGAGAGTGGCCCAGGGAGACGGGGAGGAGGGGGAGCAAATTGGGAGCGTGGGGAGGAGGCCGTTCTATTTCGGGTGCCTGACTCCCAGCCCCTCTCCCGCCAGATCTGCAGCAGACCCCACCTCCGCACACAATCCAGCGTCCCCACTTCTGTGCACTGGCTTCTGCTCCGACCTGGCTCCCTCCCTGCAGCCTTCAGCTCTTGGCTCATTCTCTCTTGTGCTCGCCTGTATCCAAACCTCCTCCCAAGCTTTTCAGAGAAGCCTTCCCTAAATAACAACGCCTGCAAATAACAGTGGATATCTACAGTTTATCCCCGTCCCTACTGTGCGCCATGCCCCACACTGGGTGCTTTGCATGTCTCCATTCAACTCACAAGAAACACGTGAGCTCATGACTCCCGTGACCTCTACCTGACAAATGAAGAAACTGAGCCTCAGAGAGGTTGAGTGAACCAGGCCAGGCCCCCCTGCCAGGTGGTGGCAAAGCCGTGGCTGGAACCCAGATCTGCCTCGCCCCGAAGCCTGGGCTCCTCCCACAGCTACACAGCCCTCTCTCTGAATCAGAAACTCGGGGTGGGGCCCAGCAAGCTGCATTTTAACAGACCCTCTAGGACAGCGGTTCTCAACCTGTGGGTCGTGACCCCTTTGGGGGGGTCGAACAACCCTTTCACAGGGGTCACCTAAGACCATCGGAAAAACACATATATAATTACATATTGTTTTTGTGATTAATCACTATGCTTTAATTATGTTCAATTTGTAACAATGAAATGGGGGGTCACCACAACATGAGGAACTGTATTAAAGGGTCGCGACATTAGGAAGGTTGAGAACCACTGCTCTAGGAGGTCCTAGAACTGCTGGCTTCACTGATCAGGCTTCAGCCTGGCTGAAAACCTCCAAGTCTGACTGAGACTCGAAGCAAGGTGCCATGACGCAGTCGGACAGTTCTGTTTACGGGCTCTGGGCATAGGGTGAGGTGCTCAGGGTTCCCGAGCACCGGCTTCTGGTTACGAAATAGGAACAAAACCACGGCCTTAAAGGGGACAGCCCTGGCTTTGTGTCTCCGGGAGAGGAGCTCCCAAGAGTGGTTACTTGATCTTGATGGCACCTTAGTGTCACTGGGGTTTTTTGCAAACTATCAGTGCCGGCTCCCTCCCCAGGCCAGGCCAGCGTCTCTGAGGGTGGCATCGGGGTCTGAGTGGCTGCAGTGTGCGTTGGGTAGAGAACTCCGGCTGCTCACACTCAGGCCTCTCCCTCCCCATCACTTCCTCCCGGGAAGAGACGAGGCGGCTCTCACAGTGACTCTGGGGGAAGTTATGAGCTGGGCCTCCCTCTGCTCTCTGGGACCTGCCCCTGCAGGGCGGGTGCATCTGGCCAGCTCCGGGTGAGGAGGTCAGGAGCCTGCTTCTGTGGGGAGGCCCACAGGCACCCTCCTGTGCCGATGCCTGGGCCTGGGCGCTGGCCTCTCTCCTGAGTGGGGCACGAGGAAGTCCTTTTGGCCGGAGATATGAAGCCACGCACTCCCACAGCTTTTCAGGGACGTGGCCGATAAGGTGACCTCTATCTGGGTGCCTCATGTGTCTGTTTCTGAACTCAAGCAAAAACAGGGAGCTTTTATGTAGAACCCCCCCCCCCCTCCTCCCCCCCCCCCCCGGAAAAGCCCAAACATCATATACTCGACAGAGTTCGTGCTGAATTTCATGAGATGGCAGAAATAAGCCAGCGATTTGGTGCTCAGTTTGTTGCATCTGAGTCAAAAACAAGCCCCCTCTGAACACCTCCCCGGGGCCTGGCCTCCCAGCCTCCAACCTCCTTCACCACCAAGCTCCTCTCTGACAGTTAGCTCCTTAACCCCACTTCTCTCAACGCAGCGAATGTGGATGGTGCTGGTGAGGACTGGAACGGGATCTATTGTAGCGGAGAGAAGAGAAAATGATTTAGAATCGGCTCTACCTTTTTTTTTAATGTGTCCCCAGGTGACGCTGATGCTGCTGGTGCAGGGACACCTGCTGAGGTCACCTGAGCTAAAGGGAACCAAAGGCAGGGGCTCCAGCTGTAGGGATGCTTGGGGAGTCGGTGGGTGGGCGGAGGCATCTCTGGGCCCCGATGTAGTCACGTATCTTGCAAGCTTGACTGAACATTAGAATCACCTGGAGAGATTGACAAATGCCAGAGCCCAGGAGGGGGACTGTTCCAGTTTTCCCAGGACCAAGAGGTCCCTGGGATGTGGGACTTTTTAAAACCAGGATAATCCTGGGCAAGCCTGTTGGCTCCCCCTGCCCACCTAGAGATTCTGGCTTGATTGGTTCTGATTTGGGTCTAGGCATTGATATTTTTCAGAATGCCCTGTGAGGCCCCTGTGCAGCCAGGTGTGGGAACTGGGGGGATTTGATCACAAGTCCGGAAAGAAGGGGCAACTGGAGGAAAAGGTGGGCACAGGTGTGGTGAGAGGACAGGAGGCCGACGGGACCCTCCTGTGCCGATGCCTGGGCCTGGGAGCTGACGTCCCTCGTGAGTGGGGCATCAGGAAGTCCATTCCTCTGGAGATAAAAAACCACACACTCGCCCAGCTTTTCAGGAACGTGGCCAATCAGGTGACCTCCATCTGTGTGCTCCATGCGTCTGTTCCTGAACTGGTGCTGAACTCGAGCAAGAAGAGGAAGGTTTATGGATGGACCCACCACACTTGTTAAATCGCAGATTCCTGGATCCTTGCTGGAGATCTGCTGACCCGGGAGCTCTGAGTGCAGGGCCTGCAGCTGTGGGGGTGGCGGGGGTGGGTTGATGAGCTGCTGGGGAGGTGCTGCTGGAGATCCGATGCGTGAGAGAGGGAAATGAAGAGCTGACTTGAGGGAGGGGAGCTGGGAACCAGCATAGGATCTGAGCAGGGAGCTTGCAGATGAGTTTGGCCTGAGGCCAAGAGGAGGAGTGGACGGGTGCAGATGGAGCCCAGAAGAAAGGGTCAGTCTCAGCCTGGGCTGGAGGTCATCCTAACCAGTGGAAAAGGAGGTGCTCTTTGGAGAGGGTTCCAGCTCGGAGGACATCCCAGCTAGCTCAGCGAGTGAGCGCCAGGCGAGGTCAGCACCGTGTCTGCTGGGAGCCGCATCCAGCTCCTGCCGCTATGACCACACGGCCGTGCCCTGCGTGTCTGTGTGGGGCCGGAGCGTCCACACAGGAGCACAGGACGCCCACAGGAAGCATTTCTGAGGAGTGGACCGGGCATGGAAGCTGATGATGGTTTATAGAGTGAAGGAGAGACAGTGCGTGCTGGGAACGAGGGGCTTTGGATGGTCTGTAGAACCTGCCTCTGACCAGCGCAGCCATGTGCTGGGACTGTGCAGGTCACTTTGCTTCTCGGAGCCTCCATTTCCTCGTCGTAAAATCAGATGCTACTCCCCACTTGTCAGGATTGCGGTGAGAATTGAAGGAGATAATCACATAAGTGCTTGCCGGGTAGCAGTGCTCAAGGAAGAGTCAGTGGCCTGCCGTTTGGAGCCTCAGGATTGTGGTGTCATTGGCAGCAGAAGGCAGGGGTGGTCTGAGGGGAGGCAGTGGAGGCAGTGAGGGTGGAGGCGGTGAGAGGAGCCGGTGGGAGCTGTGTGCACATCTGAAGGAGAGGCGGAGAGTTGGAGGGTGGAGCTGGAGGTGGGGGAGGAGGGTGTGGAGTGAGCATTGCCCAGGTAGCCTGCCACACGAGGATGGACGGTGGGCTTGGAAGGAGAAGGAGAAGAAGGAGAAGGGCAGAGGTCTGAGAGGTGGACCGTGCCAGAGCCCGGGCGCATCTACTGGGTACGGGCTCTGTGCTGGACACGGGTTACTGTGGAACCCTGGGACACTGTCCCCGAGCACAGGGAGGTCACACGCGGTCAGAGTGGCTGTAATTCAGGAAGCAATAGCTGTGCTGCCTGATGTTTGATGATGGGAGAAAAGCAGGCTGCTCGGGAGGGTGCCCAGTCGCGGCTGCAGAAAAGGGTAAGGCTTGCCAGGGGAGTGCCCAGGAGAATGGGGACAGGCAGGGAGAGGCTGTGCCAGGCAGAGTGGCCCAGCTGGTGGAAATCAAAGAGGAAGAGGGAGCTTGGAGCATCGGGACAGCTGGGTGGGATCGCACATTGTTCTGAAACACCGGGAAGAGGGAGAACTAAGAAACTGGCTCTGGAGGGTGACCGGGTGGAAGGAAGGGATGCCCAGAAGGGAGATGCCAGGGCGAGGTAGGTCATGGGCCTCAATTACTGGGCACTGAGGAGGCACCTGAGCCGAGAAAGTGAGGTGCCCTGCTGGCTAGATAAAGCCCTTCAGGGGAGAGAATTGGTGGAGCTTGCAGGGAAGTCAGGGTCAAAGAAAGGATTTAGAAATGGGAGCAGGACTTCCCCCAGGGCTTGGGGCTACTGGAGGGACAGCCGGCTCCCAGAGGAAGTCCAGCTCCTGCGGTCTGATGTCCTGGCGATCAGGTCTCCTCTCCTCTGAGGAAACACCCCTTCCTGGGAGCACAGAGGGACAAAGAAACCCTCCGCCTTCTACCTGCAGCCGGCCTTTCGCTCGCAGGAAGGGGGGGCAGGTAGGGACAGACAGAAATGCAGACGGCCTGGGTTTGTCTGGGAATGCCAAGCTCTGATTGAACCGATTGAGCCGTGCCAGTTCGTAAAGGAGCATGCCTTTGCCTCCTCCTGAGTGTCACTTGAGACACCTCTTGAGGGTGTCTGCCCAAGGTCTAGAGGCCTTTGACCTCCAGTGGACTTTGGAGAAGAGAAGAGGTGAAGTTCATTGGGTTTGCCATAAAATTTATTTCTGGGGACTCAACTTTCTCTTCTCTCTCTTCCCCCCGCCCCCAACCCCACCCCCACCCACTGCCATTAGAGGGCCTTCATTCGGGAAGAGGACCTGCTGCATGCATGGCGCTGGGCCAGGAGCTGTCCTCATGGGCCCTGAGGCTGTTCATTTTACTTCAGTGGATATACTGGTAAATGAATAAAGAAATAACCCTAACCCTAGCCAGCTTGGCTCAGTGGATAGAGTGTCGGCCTGTGGACTGAAGGGTCCCAGGTTCGATTCCAGCCAAGGCACATGGCCAGTTTGCGGGCTCGATCCCCAGTAGGGGGTGTGCAGGAGGCAGCCAATCAATGATTTTCTCTCATCATTGATGTTTCTCTCTCTCTCTCCCCCTTGGTCTCTGAAATCCATAAAAATACATTAAAAAAAAATAACCTGAAGTGTAATGAAGTAGTACATGACCAAGTATCTTATAAACAGAACACAAGCGCTCTGAGTTTATTTGGGAGGATTCGGGTAGATTAGGGTGGTCCGGAAGGCTGTTTGGAGGAGGCAGGATCTGCAGGGGATGGAGCGGAGGAGTGGGGAGCCGAGGTGGGCATGGCATGGGCCTGGGTGCAGGATAATGTTGTGAACCCAAATGTAGAGCAAGCAGAGCCATTCTTCACTTTATTCCAAAGTCACACATTCCCTTGCAGAAGGACATACAACCTTTGCGCTATGTCTTATAACAGACAGAGTCAAGAATTCAGGAAATAACTGCCATTGATTTAATCCAATCCAAGGCTCTTATCAAGTTCCTGCTGTGTCTGCGGAAAAAGCCCTGTCGGGGAGCTGGAGATAAAAGCCAAAGTGTCAGGCCCTCCAGGAATTTCAGTCTCTCGGGCAGTGGTGCTCTGAGGGAGGAGTGAGGACCACAAAGTGCTCAGAAACCCAGAGCTGGAGTGGAGGGGGAGGGGGAGAAGGAGGGGAGGCGAGGATGGGACACAGCCCAGCCTTGCTGAGTTGCCCACCCAGGCCATTCGGGCAGGAAGCCACCCCCGATTAAAGAAACTGGTCTCTGTTCCGTCCCTCCATTCCGGGACTGTGGCTCACATTTTTGGAAACACACAGGGAGTGGCTGCGGGGCTGCCCTTCCTGGGAAAGTCGGCCTGCGCTGGCTGCCTGGGGAGATGGGCAGCGCCAGCTGCATGGTTTGTGGGGCCCGGTGCAAAGTGAAAATGCAGGGCTCTTTGTTCCAAAGTAATTAAAGATTTTACGATGGTGATAGCAGAGCCTAAACCCAAGCGGGGTCCTTCTGAAGGCCCCCAGTCCACACGCCCGGGAGGCTGGCCCTGAGGATGGCACAGCCTGGACCTTTCTGTGACTCAGTGTGTGTGGTAAGGTGACCGGCCTGGTGCTGTCTGCCTCAGGGCAGGGCTTGGCTTGACTAGATTATTCCTAGAGCACTAGGAGGGGAGGTGGGGAGGGATGGGCCTCTGCAGGAGGCTGACATGGCTGTGGGGGCCCCTATATTCACCACATTTACCATGATGCTGCCTCTTCCTCTCCTCTCTGTGCAGGGGGAGCCTTGCTGCCTCCTCCTCTCATCTCTGTGCAGGGGGAGGTTGCTGCCTCCTCCTCTCCTCTCTTCAGGGGAAGCTATCTGAGATCTGGAATCATTCAGACCCAGGGTCATGTATTTTATGAACTTGACTAACTGGCCGAGTTCTTATCTTCTCTAAGCCTTAATATCCCTAGATATGAAAATGCAGATCATAATACCATCTTTGCAGGATGTCGGGGTGATTAACTGAAATAAAAAACGTGAAACGCTGAGCCCGGCCTAGCGGGTAGTAAATGTGAGTCAGTATCCTTCTTTCTGGAAATGTATTGAACATCTAGCTTGTAAAGTGTGGGGCACGGAATAGTTCGGAGACACATTATTTGTTTTTATTTTTCCATCTCAGGCTGGTTGGGGAAGCAGCTAAAGTCAACAGGAGAATTTCAGATAGAGGCAGGGGGAGTGTGTGCCCTGTTATAACATAACCCAAGGGAACCCAGTTGCATCTGCTGGACACACACAAACCCATGTGCACACATGCACCCGTGCCTGTGTACACACATCCAGAGCAGAATCTAAATTGGGCAGCAATCAGGGTGTCTTATACGAAAGAGCCCGAGTTTGGGTGTCATCTCCTGGTTTTGAACCTCTGGGTCCTCATCGGTCAAAGATCCTGACCTCACTTGATTGTCTTGAGATTAGATGAGATGACACATGTCACCTCGGACTCTGGCCCATGACAGGTACAGCGTCCTTTGAGTAGGTCTCTGCTCCCAGGCAGAGGCTCATGGGGCCATGATGATGAGACACTGCACTCCCCACAGTGACACTTTCTAAATATCAGGCTTGGGTGACCCCTTTATGACCTACAGGCGGGCTAATTCGAAATTGAAGTGGGGGCTGCTTTGGAGCAGCATTAGTTTCCTCTGCTCATCTACTTTGAGGAACTGGCTGGATCCTCTTTCTGCTGAGACTGGAAAGTCAGTGGAATCAGGTGTATTTGTTTCCTGGAGATGAACACACATATACACACACCACCTATGCATGCACACCATACCCCATACACACAAAAATACACACAAACCATATGCGCATACATGACACATGCAACCACCCCTACACGCATACTTCTGCACCCACAGAGTCACATCCTCTCACGTGCTAACTTGCATTCATTTCTTCTCTTCTCCCTCCCCCTCAGCCCTTTACTGAGCATCTCCCACACTTGCTTGTCCACTCTTCATGGATCAGGTCCCTCCCCAACCCCACCCAAATCCCATCCCTCCTGATGCCTTGTCCTGAGAACTCTACCTCATGGTCCCATTCTCGACTCCCTTGGCCATCTTCTCTGCCTCTGACAAATTTCAGGACTGTAACCCTGGCAGTGAGAGCCCTATTTTTATCCACCTGGATGCCCTGGGCTGCTGTCATTGAGCCCTATCCCCAGAGACATCCAGATAGAAACAGGTCTGTCCTGTGTGTGCTTCTAACTCCATCCTCACTCAGCTCCCAGAGCCCCTCAGCTCCTCTCCTGCTTTCCTGGGCTGAGCCCTGCACCTTAGCCATCACTCTAAGCAGCCTGGGGTGGGAGAGGAAGAGGGAACTCAGTTGGAGGACTTGCAATGTGCTGGTGCTATGCTGGCTGCCTAATATTTGCCCTTCATTTGGTGCTCATGGCAGCCCTGGGAGGTGGGCATTGCTGTCCATGTGTCCATGAGGGAGAGGAGGCTCATGGGTACTAAGTCATTTAGCCACAGGCTTAATATGAAAGCATACACTCTTTGCACTCCTTCCTCCCAGAAGATGAAACCAGATGGGCTGAGGCTTGGCCTGTAGGGATTCCATGTTCTACATCCCCTCACTCCCAGGCGGTCTTTTCTAGAATCTGCAAAGTAGCTTATAACATTAGAAATCTTCTAGAAGGGAGCCTGAGCCCTTGGTGGCTTGATATTGTGAAGCTATGAATAGACCTGTTTTGTTTGTTGTTAACGACTTAATTGGACTATAATCCTATCTAATAATAGACAAACATGGTAATTGACCATACCTTCGCTACGCCTCCCATTGGCTAATCAGCGCGATATGCAAATTAACCACCAACAAAGATGGCGGCTAATTTGCATACTGAAGGCAGATCCCGCTGCGCCGCCCTGCCTGGGGCTGGCGGCAGCACGATCCCCAGCCGTCGCCCCCCTCAGCGCGGGACCCGAGCCTGCCATTTGCAACCATGGGAGATGGGGCAGACACCGCGGGATTGGGCGTGCCATCTGCCACCAGGGGAGCGGGCCTAAGCCAACAGGTGGTTATCTCCTGAGGGGTCCCAGACTGTGAGAGGGCACAGGTTGGGCTGAGGGACCCCCCCCCCCTGCCGCCAGTGCACAAATTTTTGTGCACCGGGCTTCTAGCAATTTCACTTAAAAATATTATCTATAATAATAAAAGTGCAATATGCTAATTAGACCAGATGACCTTCTGGACAAAGCCACGGCAGTGGGGGCTGAGGCAGCTGCCACTGTGGAGGGGACCAAGGCAGCTGCCATGGCGGCAGGAGCTTAGCTCCTTGCACGAATTTCGTGCATTGGGCCTCTAGTTGATATATAACAAGCCTTACATAATTAAAATACATAATTCAATAAGTTTAACCTATGTGTGGACCTCTGAAACCATCACCTGATGGTTTGCTCTTGGACCCCCAGCATCAAGAGCAATACCAGTTGTGGAGCAAGTGCTTAGGGGTTAAGTGATTGAACCAGGGAATGAATGGTGAACGAAGGGAGCTCAGGGGGTATGGTTCATTCAGCCAGCAGCATGTAGCACCTCGAATGTTCTGTGGCCCGGAGCCCAGTGTTGGGTGGGAGAAAATCCAGGGAGCATGTGGTTTGACCTGCTCACTTACAAGCGAGGCTCAAGAAAGTATGCTCTCTTGTCCAAGGTCATTCCTCTCTTGTCCAAGGTCATTCCTCTCTTGTCCAAGGTCATTCCTCTCTTGTCCAGGTGGCCTGCTAGGGCAGAGTTGGGACTCAATCCTAAGATGAGGTCTTCTCATCTTTAGCCTAAGGTGGTTCATCTTTTAAAGCATTGTTTTCTCATGAAAGTAATAAATGCCCATGGTAAGAAATTTGGGAAAATCTGGAACAGTGTCAGAAAAATAACCCCAAACTCCAGGAACCCAAAGATCATTGTGTGTGTCTCTCTCTAATCAGTCCCTATTAACCAAGCCTCATGTTTTGGTGTTTTCAGTCTTGTGACCCTGGGTTGGACATCTGGTCCTGACTCTGATGGCATCTCTGATTATGCCCAGCACCCTCCCCCCGTAAATGCTCCTCTAACCCTCTGTATGAGCCGGGGGCCCAGGGTGGAATGCGACCCCCATTGGGCATACAGTTCTGCAAACGTTCCTCAGACTCAAGCGTTTGCACTTCCCCTATCATCACGGTATGCACACTTCATTAGATGTATTTAATTGTTTCCCTACCCCACCAAACCGAACTCTTGTTTACCATTGTCTTTTTCCAGCTCTTCACATGGCACTTAGGTGCTCAACAAATATTTGGTAGAATGAATGAATGAACATGAAATTATATGGACAAGAGTGAGGGGCAGGTGAGGGGTCACCTTGGGTCTGCTTTTCAATCACATTTGCCTTCCAGGAGCCAACTCAGATTCCCTTCCCCCTCTCCCAGTCCCTGCCCTGCCCCACTCTGCCCACCAGGAGAGATGGGATATGACTGTGGTCCGATCCAGGATTTATGTCCAGCCCGGCCCAGAGGCACCTGTGGGGCCTTCTCAGGTGTGAATGCAGGATGCTGAGGGGACTGGCAGGACTGCATGAGGGCACCATGTCTGGAAAGACAGCCCGAGTCCAGCATTTACCATGCGCACAGGCCCACCTGGGTCCCAGGGCTAGCCTCCCCTAATAGCACCTGGGTCCTGCCCTCAGGAGTGACAGCATGCCTTTGTCCTAGGACTCTGGGAGAAGAGGACCAGCAGGAGTGGACGGTAGGACGCTCCGCTCCTCCCCACTCCACCGGGGTTTGAGTTCTCAGCGTGCTGGGCACTGGGGCGAGTCCAGGCAGGGTACACAGACAGCAGCTATGGGCCCTCTTCCCTGGAGCCTTATCTGTGTGATGGAGGAGGGGAAGCTAGAGGGTGGTTTCCCTTTGGCCAGGAGCCCCTCTGGCTCTGATGGGTAGCAGACTTGGTGTTGAAATTCCTTCTTCTCCTTTACTTCACAGCTGTTATCCAAAGAGCTCCCAGCTCTCCCTCTCCTGCTCAGCCCAGGTCCTGTTCTCTGTGCCCAGTACATGTCATGCCAAAGCCCCTCGTCTGCTCACACACGTGCGGGCACACCCTCCGTGACATCCCCGGCATCTGACCCCTCCTCTCCGTTCTCAGCGATTCAGGGCCTCATTAGCTCTCATTCAGCTGGAGAGAGCTGCCTCCTACCTCTTCCCCTCTCTCTGTCTCTCCTGTAGTCCACCCTCTACGGGCCACTGGAATTGTCCACCCAAATGCCAGCTCTCACCAGGCCTCACAAACTCTCTCTTTTCACTAAGAGCAACCAACTAATCATCCAGCAAACCACACCCACCCATCTTTCAGCAGCTCCTCCTCAGCTGGCATGGGGGCCTGGCTTTGTCCAGCCCAACCTTGTTTCCCATGCCCCTCTCTGAGCCCTGCCTTCCAGCCTGGGAAAACCACGTCCCTTCACCTCTCACTCGTCTCAGGGCTTTCTTGATGCCAGACGCTCTGGTATACCTTCTGGTATACCTGGTGAATGCTTTCTTGGACACCCCTGCACGCTGGCATGTGCCAGTATTCTCTCTTCCTCTGTGACCCAGCTTCAGTGCCATTTCCTGTGGAGACTGTTCCAGATCACCAGCCAGAAGTCACCCTTATCCTCCCTGCGGTCCAGGCCTGGACCACACCTCCTCCCTCCCGTGCATCCTAGTTGTTTATGCATGTTCCTCCCCCACAAGACTGCCAGCCTGGTGAGGATAGGATATGAGGTTTGGTTCATCTGAGACGCCCAGGAAATTGCTTTGTACCTGGCAGTCACTCAGGGGGTAGGAGGATGGATTGATGGATGGAAGGATGGATGGATGGATGGAAGCTTGACCATGGCCTTGGGGAGCTAGTATCTGCTTGTTTTCTGCCCCAGTGAGACAAAGAAACCTATATTCTCTTCATCATTTTTCAAAATGAGAAGCCAATTGGAAAATCCCTAACTTCACATTCACCCCAAGTCAGAGAAATGCCAATTTGGGGAATTTTCAGTTTCCTTTTCCCGGCAAAATACCCCTTTCTCTCCTTCCCTTTCTCCCCTTCTCTGTGCTTCCCACTCGACAGGGCAGCCTGCACAGAGCGGATGGGGCTGAGAGAGTTGACTTTTGCTTTCTGTGTCTTTCCCAGAGCAGAGGGGAAAGCCATAATTTAGGTGGCTGCTAAAAATAGCTCCCCGGTCCTGGAAAGAGCGCTTGATTATTTTTGAAAGTGCTCCCCGCCCCTTCCCAGCCCTGCCTGAGGTTCACACTCCCTTGTCCTGAGGTTGAGAGGGAAGTGACAACCTGTGGCCAAGCCCTGTCTGGGAGATGGTCCCGCAGAGAAGTGGGCGATGGGATGTCTTCGTGCTTTCTTTTCTTATCCTACTCAGATGGATCTCACTCCCAGCAACCGCTCAGCACTGAGTGGGGACAGTGTGGTAGATGTGGGGTCTGGAGACCCGTTTTGAGTCCTCGCTTTACACTCTGCATCTTTCTGAACCTCACATTTTTCATCTGTAAAAGTGGGCGGTTGGATGAGGGTGTTGATACTCATATTTACCCTGCAGGAGTGCGGTGAAAGTTCAGTGTAAACCTTGAACATGGTAGGTGTTCCAAAATGATAATTATAACTTTGTTATGATTAGAATCACTGGATTTAGAACACAACCCTCCCGTTTTAATGGGTGAGGACACGTGATTAGCCTGTTTGATACACTAAGTTGAACCATATGAAATTAATGATTTTGTAGATTAAACATAATTGAATACTGTCAGCTCCATGTAATTCAACCTAACACAGTGATGGGCAAGCTTTCTGTAAAGGGCCAGGGAGTGAATGCTTTTGGCTTTGTGGGCCACGGGGTCTCTGGCGCATGATGGTAGCCATGGGTGATACTTAAATGGTGGGTGTGCTGTGTTCCAATAAGACTGTATTTGCAAACACAGGCCCTGGACTGGATTTGGGCCCTGTAATAATATGTAACATTCACTCATGTCGAGAGCTTTCTGTAATATAGACAGTCAACTTTCAGGTATCTTCATAATTATAACAGTGGTGTATGCACGGAGCTATTCATAGTGTTTCCCATTACTAGGCACTTTCTAAGTGCTTTACAAATACTAACTAATGTAGTCCTCATGACACCCTATGCAGAATGTGCTGTTATTATTTCCCCATTTTCCTGCTGAGTTACTTAGAGAGGCCAAGTAACTTGTCTGAAGCCACAGAGTTAGAGCTGCTGGCAGTTGAACAGAACCAACCAAGTTTGTGGGTAGAGTTGGGTGCTGGTAATTCAACTTCAGGTTGGAAGTGTGTGTGTAGATAGAGTTATGAGGGATCTCAAGCCTGTTTGCAGCCCCCAAAGCATGAGGAGATGGTCTTCAGAGGCTTGAGGTGGTAGCGGGCGAGGTGTAGGTGGGCAAGGGGGGAGAAAGTGGGCAGAGGCTCAAGATGGAAAAGCATAGACTCTTCCTTGGGGAGCCAGGTCCCGGGTAAGCTGGGCCTGGGCCCATTTCCTAGGTGGCCTCCAGTGGTGTATGTGGGTCAGCATATAGGGCGGAATCGCCTGCCTGTGAAACAGGAAGTTGTTTGCTTTCCTTATGTTCCATGCAGTAGCTCTGGGCCCCATTCCAAGATCCAGGCTCCAGGGGACATGGTGGTGAGGAGGGCAAAGGAGCAGGCTCCCCAGAATGCCTGAGCTATACTGCCAAACCAAGGTACTGGTATCCCCTATCTATTCCCTTTGCCTATTAATTTAGCCACAAAATAATAGGCCGCTGGTCAGAACTCTGGCCTCACGCACAACATGCTGTTTCTGCCTCCTTGCCTTTGCTTTTGCTGTTCCCCTTGCCTGGAATGCCTTTTCCACCCTTAATTCTCTCATCTCTTTCAAGACTAGCTCAGACTAGCTCAATATCATCTTCTTCTGGACACCTTCCCTGGGCTAAACCAGGTCCCCTTTCTCAGTGCTGCCACCGCACGTGTCTCTCTAGCCCTTGTGTTGACTCCCTTGCCTCCCTGGCTCCTACACTAGGAGAGACCTCCTTGAGGAGAAGGACCGAACCTCGTTTAGTTATCACCACCCAGGTCCGTGTCTAGCACACAGGCTAGAAGCTGGTTAAAACCACGTGTGTGCAAAAAAAAAAAAAAGAGAGAGAAAAAGCCCTAGCTGGTTTGGCTCAGCAGATAGAGCGTCGGCCTGCGGACTCAAGGGTCCCAGGTTCGATTCCGGTCAAGGGCATGTACCTGGGTTGCGGGCACATCCCCAGTAGGGGGCGTGCAAGAGGCAGCTGAATCGATGTTTCTCTCTCATCGATGTTTCTAACTTGCTATCCCTCTCCCTCTCCCTTCCTCTCTGTAAAAAAATCAATAAAATATATATTTAAAAAAAAAACCAAAAAAAAAACCACGTGTGTTCAAGTGACCACCACTGTCCTCAAAATCCGGTCCTTCACCCATAGGATGTGGTTGTGGGCCAAGTTGCCTGACCTTTGGGAGTCTTGATGTCATCATCAGTAAGAAGGTAGAGTCATGTTCTTGGAGAGTTTCAGGGACTAAGTGAGATTACACACTACATTGTCAGCACAGTGCCTAGCTCCTAGCAGGCATTTGGAAGTGGCCAAGGAGAGACACAGTAGCATATCCTTGCCCTGTTACCCCCATGTGTGGGGCTTGGGACAGGGGGCAGGGGAAGGCAACTTGAATACTCTAAAGCCACTCTGTTGGTCCCAAGAGATAAAGGGAGGGTTTATGAGTCAGCTTTGGTCATGTGATAGGAGCACTGAACTTGGAGTCAGAATATTTATTTATTTATTTTTATATTTTATTTGTTGGAGTCAGAATATTTAGTTGTGAGTTTTAGCTCTGTCTCTTAGCAGCTGGTGTTGTGACAAGCCATGTGACAGCTTCTGGAGCCTCATGATTATCATCTGTAGGGAGGGATAATAGCAATAACCACCTCACAAGGAACATCACAAAGCTGAAATGAGACCTCAGAGATAGGCAAACACCTGGCCCAGCTCATAGAAATACTCAGTTACGAGTGATTGAGTTGGGACCTATAGAACTCTTGAGAAAGCTCTGAGCAAGTCTAAGATATGGACATTCCTTTGACATGTGCCCTATGGCTTAGTGCAGCGGTTCTCAACCTGTGGGTCACAACCCCTTTAGGGGTCGAACAACCCTTTCACAGAGGTCTTGCCTAAGACCATCGGAAAACACATATATAATTACATATTGTTTTTGTGATTAATCACTATGCTTCAATTATGTTCAATTTGTAACAATGAAATTGGGGGTCACCACAACATGAGGAACTGTATTAAAGGGTCACGGCATTAGGAAGGTTGAGAACCACTGGCTTAGTGGTTTATAGCTTTAGAGTCAAAGTCATGTGTTTGAAGCCTACCTATGCCATAACTAGCTGTGTGTTTTGAGGCAAGTTACTTAACTTCTCTGAACAGCAGGTTTTTCTTGTTTCTTTCACTAACTTCTTTAAAATGATGCCACCTATCTCAGAGAGTTGTGGTGGGGATAAAATGTAGATATAACCCAGTGTGTGGAATATACCAAAGTCCCAGTTGTAAAAATATTATTCTGCTTTTAGTTATGAGTTAAGAATAAGCACTGATGATACAGGGCTTTTGAAGTCCTAATTAATGCAAAAACTGGTGCGTAGAGGGCCTGGGGGCTAGGGTTTGAGGGTAAGGGTTAGGATTTTCATCTTTCCAGACCAAATGGGAGCACTGCACTCACGCAATAGGAAGTGCTTCCTGGCTCGGGCGGAATGTGGGAGGAGCACGCAGTGGAGGCTGAGAGCCCTGGGGAATCTTTGGGAATGAGATCGAATCAGACAGTGTGAAAGGTCAGGGCTGACTGGGCTCTGGGAGTTCTTCAGTCCAACCCTGCCACTGCACCGAGAGGAAACTGAGGCCCAGCTAGGATAACACCATGACCCCCTGCCCCACAGCTGACTGGTAACAAGCTCTGGTCTCCTGAATAGAGGACATCTGTGTTCTCCACAATGTGGAAGGATGGCAGTAAGGAGGGGAAGTCTGGCAGGAGCCCGAGGCTGGAGGAGGCCCCTGACAGTCACAGGAGGGCTAACTGGTGGTGACCAGATGTTTTGTTGCCTTAGGGTGCTGGTTGGTCTGTGTTTAGGGACTAACAGTCCTGGAAGACCTTGTCCCCACAGGAGAAGAAAGGGATGGGCAAGGAGACAGGATAGGGAGGACATGGAGCTGTTGGTATCGGGGAAGTTTCCATGGAGAGAAAGGTGGCTGGTGGTGGGAGCAGGTTAAATCCCTCTGGCCCAAGTTCAAGTCCACTGGATTTTGTTCCATTGTTGCTACCTGTTTTTCTACATTGCTTCTCATACTTTTCTAACGTGGGGACCTCCATTGCCCGTCTTTGTAAAGGGGTTTTGCAGAAATGACTCTCTGGTCACCTCCACCTTCCCTCCTCCCTGCCCAGGGTGAGTGCAAGGGTTTACCTTTCCATCTGGAGGTAGCTCAGAGCCTGAGGAGAAGTCAGATCCTCTGGGTCAGACGTCCCAGTTACCAGAGGTTAAGCCAGGTGGCTTAAATCTGACTGGGCTTGTTTCTACGATGCCCGGCTTGGTGGCCCATCCACGTCTGGAGAAGGGCTCCTGGCTGAGGCTCTGGGTCGGGCAGTCACCTTGCTGTGATGATGCCATTGAAGCTGCAGCAGCAGTGAGGGCCCAGTGTGATCCAGGCATCTCATTTATGTTACCTCCTTTTCTCTTCACCAAAACCCAGTGGGGAAGATGCTATCATTATTATCTCGGTGTCACAATTGAGAAACCTGAGGTTCTGAGAGGTAAAGACCTCATGAAACATACTCAGGGTCACCAGCCAGGGGTCAAATCCCAGTTCCTCCCACTTCGAAGACTCTGTTCAGGTGGAGGAGGGGTTACAGCAGGGGTTGATGGGAACTCGGGGTGATGGCAGGTGGAAGCTGTTGCTCCTGATGGAAGAAAATCAGGTGGCCTTTGGAATCTTCATGACCCTTTCCTGGTCTAGAGGAGACCTTTGACACTGGAGCTCTTTCTAAACTAAGCTGTGGAGATTGGTCTTCTCTAGTGGGGGAGGCTACTAGGGGCTGGAGCCGTGGGCCAAAGGGCCATTGATGCGGGAAGGCAAGCTCTGGTGTGGTAAGTCCGACAACAGCCTGAACACTGGGGTTCAATCCCAGCTCTGTCCTTCACCTGTGAGACCCAGATAAGATATTTCTTCTTTGAACTGTAGTTTTCTGATCTCTCCATGAAGCTAGATAATTTCCAGCTGAATGTCTGTGGCTTTAGTTTTGGATGCTTCGATGTGTCCCTAAGAAAGAGAGGCAGCAACAAACTTAAAGAGGGATTCATGGGGAGGAGGACGTCCTCAGAAATAGAAACATACTCAGCAGCTGTCAAACTGGCCTCCCCTTAAAGGGGCAGATATACAGCGTTCCCCTGGGTGTGCAGGCCCTTCTCTGGGTCTACTTCCTCCTTCCTCCTGAGGCCACTCCCCTCCCCATCACTCCTTATACTCAGGGGAGACATTAAAAATATTTAAGGAAAGCCATGGTCAGTGTTTCACGCACTGAAGGATCACAGGTTCGATTCCCAGTCAAAGGCACATACCTGGGTTCCAGGTTCAATCCCTGAGCCCAGTTGGGGCACATACCGGAGGCAGCCAATCTATGTGTCTCTCTCATATCAATGTCTCTCTTTCTCTCCTATCTCCCTTCCTCTCCTTCCCTCATTTCCACTGTCTCTGAAAAGCAATGAAAAATATATTTACAGGTGAGAATTAACCAATAACCAAAATATATATTTAAGGTATGGCATGGCACCAACTAATCAGAGAAGTCACAGCTGTAAACAGCTGGTGTAAGACTAACAGGGTATGCTAGCTGTATGCCTGCCCAGCCCCCCACCCCTGCTTCCTCCTGGCAAAGCCTGGCTCAGGGGGTGAAGGGCAAAGAAGGACAAGAAAGAAGACTGGGGGAGCGAGAAGAAGTTGAGGCGGTGAATGCAGAAAAGAGTTCACAGGTCCTCCCAGACATCAGCTCATCTCTCCCCGAACCCCATCATGCCATCAACCCAGCCTCACCATGGCCTCTTTCCTGCCTAAGCTCTGTGCCCTGAGCAGAGCAGTCTTGCCCGCCGGCTGAAGCTTCATTTTGAAGGCTGGTGGAAAAAAGGGGACCTGGTCTGTACTCTGCCTCATCATCCCAAACTTGACAACGGGCAGGGGACTCCCAGGGTAGTCCACCCCATCTGCCTGCAGAATTGTTGCTTTACCAAGCCTGAGAGTCAGGGACCAGGGCTTTGTCTCATCCACTCTTGGCTGACAAGTCCTATGGCCTCCCTTGCTCTCTTGTTTTCCTCAGTGCCACCTATTCCGGGTTTGCCACCATGTACCAGGATTGCTGTGTTAGCCTGCCTGCTGCTTTCTCTACTCCCAATTTCAAGATTGTTCCCTTGTTTCCTACAAGTGTTCCAGTTCGCTTATCAATGACTAGAAGTCAGAGATTTTAATCATGATTTCTTTTTTTAAAATATATTTTATTGATTTTTTTTACAGAGAGGAAGGGAGAGGGATAGAGAGTTAGAAACATCGATGAGAGAGAAACATCAATCAGCTGCCTCCTGCACATCCTCTACTGGGGATGTGCCCGCAACCAAGGTACATGCCCTGGGACCCTTCAGTCCGCAGGCCGACGCTCTATCCACTGAGCCAAACCAGTTAGTTAGGGCTCAATCATGATTTCTTGACCGATTGATAAGGACCCCTTTCCTCCTGTGAAAACACAGGTTGGTTGTTTTTCAATTGACCACAAAATATTTTTTGAACATTAAGTGCAAGGCATTTTATTAGCTATAGAAATTGGGGGGAGGTGGTCAAAGAAGCAGGAAGCATGGCCCTGTCTTCACTGTGGCTGTGCTGAGCCAATATGTAAATACATAGTAGACAACCCACAACACAGGCAGCCTTGGGTATATGCTGTTTGAGGCTATCCTGTCACAAAGTTTATAAAGAAATATAAAAGCTCCAGGATGACAATTAAAATGCATTATGACTTATATGAGAGGCCAGATCAGATGGCTAAGTTAGTAGTGAAATGGTTAGGGCTTAGGAGACAGAGCAATGCTCTCCAGAAGTTACCTTGCCTTTACTAGGAACAGGTTATGCCACATTTCACTTATTTTTTCTTGATCAGGTTCTAGGGCTTGGGCCAAAGGAATGCCTTAGGTCAGGCTTAGCTCAGTTCCACCAGACTTCAGGGAGCGTCTCCTCCGGTGCCCTTACAGGAAAGGGCTGGGTAACGACGTGGTTTGTGGATCAAGAGCTGGTTGGAGGACTGTTCCCTGAGAGTGGACTAGTCCTTTGCCATTCCCATCTAGGTCTGTTTGTATCCTTGCTGTGTTCAGCATTTTTAGGAATGATGTGAGTAAAGACCATGGACATGTTCTGATCATTCTGTTCATGACCTAAATCCAGAAGAAGCAGCTAAAAACCAATACTTTAAATACCTTAACCCTTCCCTCCCCGTTGGATGAAACCTTTAAACTAGGTATCCCCAAACCCCAGGATGAATGAAATGAGTGAGTGAGCCCTGCTGGGTGTGAGTCTGCCAACATCAGGGAATAGGATTCCCTGACGTGATGGGAGAGGCAAGATGAGGGCCATCTCTGACCTCCTGAGAGTCCAGTGTGGGACTACACCCATCCTCTTCCCTAGAGGCACAGAGAAGGAATCTGCAAATGTGTGTCAGGAAACACTGGGATGGTGAGATGAGGAGGAAATGCCTCCAGGTAGAAGGAG
This sequence comes from Myotis lucifugus, assembly GCF_000147115.1. Taxonomy (NCBI): domain Eukaryota; kingdom Metazoa; phylum Chordata; class Mammalia; order Chiroptera; family Vespertilionidae; genus Myotis; species Myotis lucifugus. Next base: position 196,615 of record NW_005871514.1, read on the forward strand.
CCAGAGAAATGCTTGGCTGTTGGGTTGAGGGCTCCTGACAGTTGAACAAAGAAGTTACGGGGGCAGAGGGACCACTGTCCCCGCCCACCTGGCTGCCATGTCTGACCCTCTGTGCTCTCTGCTCCCCTACTCAGATCACGATGAGGACCTAGGGCACCCGCCTGTTGACTGTCCCCCTGGCCTGCAGTGACCATGGCCCCCCGCAAGAGGAGTCGCCATGGCCTGGGCTTCCTGTGCTGCTTTGGGGGCAGCGACCTCCCTGAGATCAACCTCCGGGACAATAACCCTCTGCAGTACCTGGAGTTCTCCGGTCCCATCCCAAACACGGAGGAGCTCAACGTCCGCTTCGCAGAGCTGGTGGTGAGTGAGGGGCTGGGAAGGTGATGGCAACGAGGAGGGGAGTGGCTGGAGCAGGCAGAGCAAGACAGAGGGCAGGGGCCTGTGTGCTGGGATCATAACCTCTGAAGCTCTGCGTGGTGCTGAGGTGGGCCCCCAGGACCCCCGAGCTGTGTGGGAGCAGCAGACCACTCACCAGGCAATGCATCCCCAGAAGAGCGGACCTACCTCATTTCTGCTTTGGCTTCTAGATCTAACGGACAGCAGTTAGGCCACCGTGGAAAGAGCAGGTCCAGGTTTTTGTGAAATGAGGCAGTGAGAGCATCCGAACCTGACCTTCTCTCTGATCTTGGATTTCCCTGATCCTTTTACCCCAGGCACAGGAAGAAGAGGCAGGGTGGGATTCTGTAGGCAGACACTGGGCACCCCAGTGATGACTGGCTAGAAATATGGAGATGGGGATGCCTGCATGGCACCTGGAGCTGCCTGGGGCCGGGGATGACTGTATCCCACGCCCAGCCTTAGGGAGGCAGCAGCCCTGCCATTCACACTGGCATCAGCCCTTCTCTCTGATGCCACCTGGACCAGAGCAATAGCAGTGTGCCTTTGTGGGAACCGCTGTGTGTGAGAAACTTCTCCTCTACCACAAAGGGGCAGAGCAGGAAAGAAGCATGATTCCGCTCATGGGAGGTGTGCTGGTGAGATCGCCTGCAGGCCCAGGCAAGCCCAGACCAGGGATGTAGGACCTGTACCCAGGATTCAGACATGAGCCCTGCCGTAGGGCAGAGTGACAGGCACAAGCCCATCTACTGGAGCCTATCTACCTACCGTGAGCTCCAGATCACTCATGCTCCTGGTTGACCAATATAGAGATGATGCTGTGTGATTCGGAATGAGATATCATACTTGCATTCAATAATAGACGTATCTGATTAAGGCCATCTAGCCCTTAAAATAACAGGACGCTATCAGACGAGAACATGAAGGTTATGTGAAAACGTTGCCCGCCCTCCTCATCATATCCGGTTTAGGATACTCGTGGCTGCCTTAATTTATGCCCTTCTCTCAGGATAGGGCGAGGTTGGGAGAGAGCAAGCGTTTCCTAGTGTGGACTAACACGTGGAGCCCGATGCGTTAGTCAGCGCCGCTAAGATCTGTTTTCACTCAGAATGTTGCTGCCACCACGTGTGGGTTCCCACACCAAGCAATTCCAGTTCTCTGTGGACACCAGCGGGTGTCCCACAGTTTAACTCGTTTCTGACACTAGCTACCCAGAATTAGCACAGACCCCATGGGTTGAGGGCTCAGCCCACAAGACTGCTCCCCACTTCATACACCAATCACAGCTAGTGGGTTCCCAGGTTACCCACACTGCTGTTCGACTTGGCTACAAATTGGGGGTTTCCACCATCCCCACTTCAGGTTCAGTAATTTGTTGAATGGCCCATAGAACTCAGGGAAACACTTTTCTTACTAATGCCAGTTTATAAGGGATGTTATGAAGAATACCAGCGATGAAGGGGTGCATAGAGTAAGGCCCAGCAGGGTAAGGACAGTGAGCCTCTGTCCCTAGCACAGGAGCCTCTGTCCCTGTGGACTTTGGGGTGCAGCACCCTCCCAGCGTCTGAATGGGTTCAACACCCTGGAGGCTCCGAGCCCTGCCATTTAGGGACTTTTATGGCAATTTCATCATGTCATGATCAAGTTTTAGCTCAATCTCCCACCCCTCTCCTCCTTCTGGAGTTTGTTAGGCGAGGCTGAAAGTTCTAGGCTTCTAGTCAGGGCTTGATCTTTCTGGTGCCCAGCCCCCATCCGGAAGCAATCTAGGTCCCACCACGAGTGGAGTTGCTTCATTCTTACGTCACTCGAGGAAAAGAAGCTCTTATCACCCAGGAAATTCCATGGGATTTAGGAGCTCTGTGCTAGGAACTGGGAACAAAGATCAAAAGTGTATCCCTTGCGCTGTCACAGGCAGGGACGTTTTCTCGGTCAGAAGGCATGAGTTTTGATAGGAGGACATGACGAGAGAAATTCCTGCCTCTGGCCCTTTGATTCAGCAAGTATTCACGGAGTACCTTTTGTGAGCCGGGCTCCTAACAAGGCGAGTTGGCAAAGCAAGAATGAGTCCGAGAAGTCTTGTCTGTGAGGAGACTTAGTGTCGGTTATTGAAAAATAAATGAAGAAAGTGTTTATTGGGAGACTGCTGTGTGCTGGGCCCGGTGGGACAGGGGTTTAATGATGAGCCAACAGGCACAGTGGTCGCTGACAGTAGGACAGACTGAACTTGAACAGTCTGACCAGTGTGATGAGTGTTAGGGAATGTTCAGGGGGCCCATGGAGTGTCTAGCAGGGAGCTTTATTCTAGAATGGGGGTCAGGAAGGCCCCCTGAAGCAGTGACATTGCCACTGAGATCTGAACACAGAGTGATGGTTAGATAAGTGAATGGGGTTGCAGAACCATCACAGAGGGGCCCCCACCGAAAAGAGCAGGTCCTTTTGGGGGACACCACAGCAATGAGAATAACTGAGCCTTTGGATTTATTTCTACAGAGAGCTCCCGAGGCTTTAAGCAGGGCTTCCAGGTGACCTGATCTGCTGTTCTAAATGACCATTCAGGGTCCGCTGTTAAAGAAGGGTGCTGGGAGGGCCATTCGAAGGCTCTTGGTGCAGTCCATGCTAGGAGAGTGGTGGCTGGGACCTGTGTTAGCAGTGAGGGTGGAGGGAAGTGGAGAGATTCAAGAGCTATTCAGGAGAAACTGTAATAGGACTTGCTGGGTGAGTGAGTAGGAATCAAGGAACACCCATGATTCTGATATGAGGAACTGGGTGGGTGTTGGACCCTGTACCGGACAGGATATGCCTGCGGAGACTCGAGTTTTGGGGGTTGGGATGATGAACTCAGTTTACATGCTCTTTGCATCAGGGCAGAGGGTTTCAGTAAGGAGTGATTGGGTCACAGAGTCAGGGCTATCTGGGCTGAGCCAAGTCACCAAGAAATAGCCATTGATTTAGTGACAGGGGCCACTGGCGAGAAAAGACAAATAACCACAATGCAATGCTGAATATGACCATTCTGGAGTTCAGGAAGGAAGAGGCATTCTTACCTGAGAGGCTGACTTTGAGCTTGAGAATGAGGCTGTCCTAGGGAGGGCGGGCAGGGAGGGCAGTCTGGGGGGAGCTGACTGTAAGCCAGGCAGAGAGAGGCAGGTGGTGCTGGGAATCTGACCGGGGAGCAGGAGCACTGCAGGGACCTCAAGCGGGGCTCTGGGAACTTTGACTAAGGACACGCCTGGGATGTGTGGAGCGTGGTTCTAGGAAGAATCTTTGTTTATTAGATCTGCAGGAGTCTGTTTCCAAAGCCAGGTGAACTGATGGGCAGTGTTTCAAATCACCTTCGTGTGCTGTCCAAGGTGGCAGGCTTGGTCACACGGGCTGCTGGCCATTTGGCATGTGGTGGTCTGAACTGGGATGAGTTGTTAGGGTCAAATACACACCAGATTTCATGCCAGAGACCTCACTGATGATTTCTTTACCTTGATGGCATGTGGATATGATCATATTTTAGGTATTTGGGGGTAAATAAAATGTGTTATTAAAATTAACTTCACCTATTTCTTAATGTTTTAATGTGCCTGGAAAATTTTAAAAATACATGTGGCTCACATGATATTCCTATTGGGCAGTCTTGAGCCAGGTGAAGGAAAATCTTAAATGTTCTCTCGTGAATAAAAGCATAGGGAACCCCGCTGGTTTGGCTGAGTGGTTGAGTGTGGACCCATGAACCAAGAAGTTACTGGTTAGATTCCGGGTCAGGGCACATGCCCAGATTGTGAGCTCATTCCCCAGTAGGGGGCGTGCAGGAGGCAGCCAATCAATGGTTCTCTTTCATTGATGTTTCTTTTCTTTTTTTATAATACATTTTTATTGATTTCAGAGAGGCAGGAAGAGGGAGAGAGAGATAGAAACATCAATGATGAGAAAGAATTCTTGGTTGGCTGGCCTCCTGCACACCCCCTACTGGGGATCGAGCCCGCAACCAGGCATGTGCCCCTGACCGGAATTGAACCCGGACCCTTCAGTCCTAGGGCCGACGCTCTATCCACTGAGCCAAACCGACTAGGGCTCTCATTGACGTTTCTATCTCTCTATCTCTCTCCCTTCCTCTCTCTAAAATCAATAAAAACATAAAATAACTAACTAAATAAAAGTATAGGGACAAGAGTATGGATATTGATATTTCAGACCCTTATGCAATTTAGATGCTACTCTCACTGTTTATCATTGTTAAAAATGAAAAGGTTAGTAATGCTGAGCTTTGTTATCTTAATTCGAGTTTTGCTTTTGATTTAAAACCTCTGGGTGCTGAGTTGAGAAGCGTGCTGTGTTCCCCCGGCCCATTAGCTATGTCTTAGGTCAGTGGTTCTCAACCTGTGGGTCGCGACCCCTTTGGCGGTCGAATGACCCTTTCACAGGGGTCGCCTAAGACCATCCTGCATATCAGATATTTACATTACGATTCATAACAGTAGCAACATTACAGTTATGAATTAGCAACGAAAATAATTTTATGGTTGGGTCACAACATGAGGAACTGTATTTAAAGGGCCAGAAGGTTGAGAACCACTGTTTAGGTGAAGCTGAGCATCGCTCTTGAGTCACATATGAAAACCTTCAAGAAGGGAGCGTTTTGGCTGCCGTCCACACAGACACACCTATAAAGTCACCCCAACTACCCAGAGAGCTACCCTGAGTTTGATGATGTCGGAAACGCCTCGGTTCCCCTCAGGAAGCGTGGCCTGGCCTGCCGGAACCCCAGCCTTTTCTAGGGGTCATGTGGGTACAGGGGCCGCCTCTGGCAGGGACATCTCTAGGAAGCAGGGCACCGCCTCCCTTGGCACCGCGTGCCCTTCCTGCCAGGAGAGCGGCTCCGCCTTCCCCTCCCCAGCTCCCCAGCCTGTGCTGGGGCCCATGCGGAGGTCAGAGGAGCCGGGAATTTCTGCAGGAGAGACTGACAGGTCAGGGAGACTTGCAGGATGGACCTGTAGAAATGCTCCTTTCCTTGTCTGGCCTTGACTTATGTGTTGACAAGTTTAAGAAGGACAAGGGAAGGAAGACAAGAAACCTGGTAAGAGGATTAAGGGCTGCAAAGCATTGCAGGAGATGTGCAGGGCTGGATGAGGAGGTGGGTCTGCAGGGGCAGCGGGGTGAGGAGTGGGGAGACGGGCGCAGGGCGAGTGTGGATGGAAGCAGCACAGGCTTGGGCTGGCGCCAGGGCACAGGCTGTGTTTCCAGGAGGAAGAATTGCCCTGTCATCCCTCTGATCCTCTGGGAGGAGGCGGGAGGCCGAGGGATAGGTTGGGGGCCTTGTTATCTCCTGGAGGGCTGAGTATTCATCTCTGGATGCAGACGCCTCTTCTCGCTGTCTTTGCAGGATGAATTGGATCTCACCGACAAGAACCGGGAGGCGGTGTTTGCTCTGCCCCCTGAGAAGAAATGGCAGATCTACTGCAGCAAGAAGAAGGTGCCCCCTCTCACCCTTCCGCCGCAGCTCAGGGTCCACAGCTCGGGGTGTATTTGTTATACACAGCTACGGGCTAGGTGTTGGAGGGACGACAGTGAATAAATCAGGACAAAAAAAATCCCTGCTCTCACGGAGCGCACACTCAGGAAATAGGTTCTGTTTTTCCAAAGCCCTTTAAGCAGGTGCCTGCTGGGACCCAGGAGGGGTGCTGGTTAGGGAGGCACACAGACCACAGGTCTAGACTCCCTTCCATGCCTGACCGCACCTGGAGGGCGGCCACCCTGGGCCGTAGGTGGGGCAGCTGTGTTGTGAGGACCAGTTTGGGAGGGGAGGGGCATCTTCAGCACCTGCCCTGCCCTGTCTCAGGCTCAGCCTCACAGGCCAGCATGCCTGTCAGGTCACACAAGAAGGTCACACATCGGTCCCGTTCTCCCCTCCCCCCCTCGCCTCTAGTTCATTTGACCCTGGTCCTCCCTAGAAAGGGGTGTGCGGCTCCAGTCAGGGCTTAATTGGATTTTATCTCCTCCCTCCACGTTTCTTCTCTCCCTCTTCCTTTCTCCATCTCTGTGTCTCTTTCGCTCATCTCTTTCTCTCTGTGTCTCTTGCCCCCTGTGTGAGCCCATCTGTTTCTTTCAGTCTGTTTTCCTTTTCTTGACCTCTTTCCTCTCTCCCTCCCCTCTCCGATTTCTCAGACTTGCAGCTTCTCCCTTTGACTTCGGTGTGCAGGTGTTTGGGGGTTAGAACCTGGCAGAGCCCCGCACCAAGAGGCTGACTGTGAAATGGGGGCGGGGGGACTAGCGTCACTCACCATTTAGAGTTGGAAGGCACTGAGCAACAGTCCAGTCCAGTCCAGTCCTTTATTCTGCACATGAGGCGAGAAAAGCCTCGCGAGGCAGTGGCTCAGCCAGACCCACTGCTGCTATGGCTGTGCCCCGGCTAGAGCCCCGCCTGCTGGGTCTGCGGACCTGAGGTGAGCTACGTGGGCTGCACACACTGCAAGTCATTGTCTGCTGCACTCAATGCACATGCATTAAGCACCTGCAGAATACCACGTTCTGTGTCTATGAATCTCACTCTCAGAAAAGCACGTCTTAAAAAAAACACAAGTCGTGGGAGGAAGGGAGGGAGGGATGAGAAAATTAATTTCGGGAGTAATTAACCCTGTCCCATGATTCCCCACTTTCCAAATTGAGTTACCGTGGAGTTCCTTTAAGTCGATCTCTTATACAGCTAAAATATTTTAAACAAGTTATTAAAAATGTAAGGAGTTCTCTCTCTCTCTTCCAAATCAAATCGTGTGCAATTTCCCCACCCACGGTCACACCCCACGCTTTCCACACCGGGCTTCTTGTCTGCAGTGCCCTCGCCACTGTCTTCGCTTTAGTCATCCTCAGTAACTCAGCCAGTCCCCAGCCCCACCGCCTCACCCCTCATGAGCCTGGGCTGTTCGATGTCCCCCCAAGGTTTCGGTGGCCCCTAGGGACAGTTCTTCCAGAGAGCGTTTGTCATCGCGCCTCTGACACTATGAAGGCACAGATTATGACTTTTTGCTCAGTACTTTCAAGACTCAGTGCAGTGGTTGGCATGTAGTAAGTGCTCATTAAATGCATATGAAGTGGATAAAGGATGAGCCAGCAAATAAGGCAGGGAAACGTGTGTTTTATGATGGATTTGCTGTGGGTTTTGTGATCCCTTCTGCAAGGTAGAAGATAGAATTTGGGGGCCTCAGGCATGGGGATTTCATACAGATAAGTCACATGAAGTCACAAAGACCAAGTCAAGACAGCTTTCCCACTGGTCTAAAATTTGCATTTCATGAAACTAAATCCTGGAGCCTGAATGGACAGAGCTGAGAGGTTCAGGGTAAAGTCCAAGCCAGCTGGCAGAGAGGTTCTGGAGGAGGCAAATTTCATGCTGATTTGGAAGCAGAGATTTGGCAAAGAGAAGCCGGTAGGAGCGGCCAAATGGGACGGGGACAGGGACAGGAGGGAGCAGGGGCTGGGTAATGCCCAGAGCAGACCCTCTGGCAGAGGGGAGGCCTGGGTTTTCAGTCAGCGCGGATGTTTATCCAGCTCCCATCTTTCTTGTCCGCTGGGGGAGGATTGGGGCTTTTTCTCGGTACCTGACAGCTGGGCCAGAGGCCCTCTGCTCTGGGCTCTGCCTCTCAGCTCCACGGACCCCTCCTGAGTCTTCCCCAAACCAGGGTCTTTTCCTCTTTTTGTAAAGTCATTATTTATTGAGCACCTACTATGTGCCAGGAACTGCACCAAATGCTTTTATATCAATGCTTCTCAAACTATCTGGGAGAGAGAGACCAAGTTTTTAAATTCCCAAACCATCACAGACCAAAACACTTTTGTAGAATACAATGAGGCTATTATCAGAAAAATAAAATTTGAAAAAAAAAACACAAAAAGAGATATACCAGCACAAATTTTTATTAGCTTCAACAGACATAAAATTATATTTTGTGAAATAGGATCAGAAGAAATACAAAAAGGAAAATGACTTTATTTTTAATTGCACATATTGTTCATTGAACGTGTATATACCTGCCTGGTTTCTGCCCACGTCACTGGCTGGTAGTGAGATTCGGGGTTTATTAGCCACATTTTGCCGAGGCGGAAAGGGAAGCTGGGAGACTGATGATTCCCTTGCCGCCTCCCTCTAGGTGGGGCTGGGGAATGACTGTTGGGGCTGAAGCTGAGGACCGCGGGCCACGGCCTGCCTTGCTGGTTGGTCCTTACAAGTCTTCTTGTTCCAGGAGCAGGAGGACCCCAACAAGATGGCGACCAGCTGGCCTGACTATTACATTGACCGCATCAACTCCATGGCTGCGGTGAGTGGCGCTCCTCTCCTGCCCTGGTCCCACCTGAGAGGCTATGGGGGCGAGTGAGCCTCCATCATCTCCCCCTGCACCTCACACCCCGCCCCCTGGGATCAGAGCCCAAGATGCTGTCATCATCCCTCCCTTCTCCATGTGACTTCAGAGTGTCCCCACCATTTAACCGCTTATTTGCCACGGAAGTTTGGGAGGAAGGCTGGGCCAATAATTCTCCCCATTTTACAGATGAGGAATGTGAAGTCCAGGCCAGAACCTGTGTCTTCTCATAGTCTGACAGTCTGTCTTAGTCAACCATTCCCTGGTCTCACCCTTCCTGAGGCCAGGGTGGCCCCTCACACTGGGGGTGGGGGTGCAGGGGCTGGGAGACGGAGCCCAGCATGACCTCTCGCTCTGTACCTGCCTCAGATGCAGAGTCTGTACAAATTCGATGAGGAAGAGATAGAGATGAGGAACCAAGTGGTGGAAGCCCTGAAGACGGCTCTCCGGACGCAGCCCATGAGGTGTGTTCCTCCTTCCCTCGCCTCCTTCCACTGCCCTTCGCCCAGTGCTTGCCTCAACTTCCTAAAGCTCCAATCACTTCCCATCCTGGTCTCCTTGGCCAGCTCCTCTCCCCAGCATCCCCTGGAGCTGACCTCATTCCAGCTCCCACACCCACTTTCTCTGAGGAGCTGCGGATGGACATGTTGGGGAGGAGGGGGGATGAACACAGGAAAATGGAATACATCTCGGGTCTTTGTAAGAGCTATCCAAAGAGATATGGAGGACAAGTACTTGCTTTTCTTGGGAGAATAGAGCAGGAAGGAAGGGAGCCATACATTCAAGGCTTATAAGAAAGAGCTCTGAGGATGAGGTCTCCCGAGTGTGGGTGAGAAATACTCCAGCCACTAGGGGGAGCTGTGGTGTCCATGGATGAGAGTCACCACCAGAGTGGGAGCAATAAAAAAGGCCAGGAAAAGGGGATGGGTGCCTCAAAGGCTGGAGAAGAACCCCCCACTCCCCAGGCCACATAGTACAAGGTTCCAAAGAGGGGGCAAGAGCCATGGGTTCTTCTTGTGCCTGGGAACGGGCTCACACCAGTTTGTGAGAGCCAAGTGTTCAATTTTTAGCATTTTTGCAAACTATGTTATACACAGTTATGACTAAAATGTAACTTAATATAAATTTATGATTAAATTACGTCAAAAACAAAGGTAATAAATACTCGAAACTTATCACTCCCTAATTACCTAATGATTTTACAGACCCCATTTTACTATAATGTAAAATCTTCACTATCACTTATGCTCGAGTTTGCGCCTGTTGTATGTGCCTGGTGGAAACACTATAAATGGCACATCTCTTCCCAACTCCACGTTCAAGGAGGTCACATTGGTGGCTTGAAATCGGCTATGCTGGGAGCATTTATACCATGGAAACTGGCAAACACTACAATCAGGCCTTTTTAAATTTCTCCAGAGAGCCAGTCTTTTAACATTTACTAGTACTGGTCTGCGAGTGTGTGTGTGTGTGTGTGTGTGTGTGTGTGTGTGTGTGTGTTGTCTGGACTGAGCTCTCACCCCAGGAGCCTGGAAACAGAGCCTCAAGGAGAATGGAACATCCTATTTTCCACTTGTCTCTCAGATTGCGGGGCGAGGAGAGGGGTCTGGAATGGGAAGGAGATGCAGGAAGGATGAGGGTCCGGAAGCAACGGGGTTAAGGGGACGCTTCCAGGTCTGTGTCCCCTTCAGTTTATTTTCTTTCCCCGGGTATACCTCTGACGGCAAAAGTTACACAAGGTCATGGTGGCAATTTTGTGGAATAGAAAAACCTATAATAGTGTAAATAACACTATTTTAACAACTTAATTTGAGAGTAAATTTTATTTTTTTAGGCCTATTTGTGTAATGTAGAGATACACACAAATATACTTGGGATCAAATGTATTCATTACCTTTTTAAATAGTCAAATAAAATAAAATTAGATGGGAATAAAAAAAAGCAAGCCAATTAAAGTGAAATACAGTTACCAAATATTAAAGTTTTGCGAGATAGCAATAAATGTGCCTTAAATAGCAAGAACTAGCAACTGCAGTCATTTGGAAGCGCTGATGAGTGAAAGTGATATTTTGAGATGCCTACAATGATTGTAACTTGATATGAAGATCACTCTGGTTTCTTGGGGGACAAAGTCACAGATTCTGCTAATACCACTGACATTGATTGCCTTCATTTATCATGGAAGGAATTGCTGAATTTCAGTTGAAGGTTGCCAAAAATAAAAGTACAGGTATACCTCGGAGATACTGTGGGTTTGGTTCCAGACCACGGCAATAAACTGAATATCACAATAAAGTGAGTCACATGAATATTTTGGTTTCCCAGGGCACATAAAAGTTGTGTTTACAATACTGTAGTCTGTTAAGTGTGCATTAGCATTGTGTCTAAAAAACAATGTATGCACCTTAAAAATACTATATTGCTGAAAAATGCTAACCATCATCTGGGCCTTCAGCAAGACATAATCTCTTTGCACTAGCTGTGAAGCACAATAAAGCATAGTGCAATAAAACAAGGTATGCCTGTATAATTTTATTTTTCCACCCAAGTCCCTGGACCCCTGAATGCTAGCCATAGATCGACAGAGTCCAGGTTAAGAACCACTGAACTAAATGGTTTTTACTGTTTTCTTAAGGATCCCTAGCAGAGTACCTTCTGGAGCCTTGGCCCTTTGACTTTTGACTCTGATGCATCTCACCCACTCACCCACCCATGGTTGAGAAATCCTTCTTATTGTCTGACTGCAATTCTCTTAATTCCCATCCTCCCTGGAGATAAGTCTTCAGGTTTAATAGCCCTAATAGTTATTGTAATAATTATCATAATCATCGCCTTCCCTTGCACAGCACCATAGCTATGCAACTGGCAGTCAATGACATGCAAACGAACAGTATTTAAAATGCAAACAAGCCGAAACCGGTTTGGCTCAGTGGATAGAGCGTCAGCCTGCGGACTGAAGGGTCCCAGGTTCGATTCCGGTCAAGGACGTGTACCTTGGTTGCGGGCACATCCCCAGTGAGAGATGTGCAGGAGGCAGCTGATCGATGTTTCTAACTCTCTATCTCTCTCCCTTCCTCTCTGTAAAATACCAGTAAAATATATTTAAAAATAAAATGCAAACAAGATGTGAGTCCCCCATGAGCATGCTAGGATGTCAGTGTTTTAGATACACTGTGTAGATGAGCCAAGTGGTCACTATAGGTGGGACACAATGGAGCAGGGGTCATGGGATGCCTCTGCAAATAGCTGTACAGAGTAATATGCAAGTGCAGGATGCCCATTCCATTCCACTAACGGCTCTGGCCTGGACAGGTTCGTGACCCGCTTCATCGAGCTGGATGGCTTGACCTGTCTGCTGAACTTCCTCCGGAGCATGGACCACGCCACCTGCGAGAGCCGCATCCACACCTCTCTCATTGGCTGCATCAAGGCTCTGATGAACAACTCTCAGGGGCGGGCTCACGTGCTGGCGCAGCCCGAGGCCATCAGCACCATCGCGCAGAGCCTGCGCACGGAGAACAGCAAGACCAAGGTGGCCGTGCTGGAGATCCTGGGCGCCGTGTGCCTGGTGCCCGGCGGCCACAAGAAGGTTCTGCAGGCCATGCTGCACTACCAGGTGTACGCAGCTGAGCGCACGCGCTTCCAGGTGAGGGCCCACGGCCGGCTTGCAGAGGGACCTGAAGAGATAGGGCTTTGGCTAGGAAAATGGACTTCTTGCTAGAACGTGGGTTCCCTGAGGCTGGGATACTGGTTTGTTTCATTCTCGTGGCTCTGTCTCTCTGAGTCCGGCACCTGGCTCATTAGAGGGACTCAGGGAAGAATTGTCTAATTCATGCAATTGTTGGGCTTAAGATTTTAGCCCAGGTGCCTACGACGGGGACCCTGGGGACAGTCCTGTGAGCTCAGGCCAGGCTGTTCTCTTTTCTTCTCCCTGGCCTGCCCCAGACACATGCCAGTGAGGTAGACAATAAGTATAACATGTCTTGGAATAGAGTAAGTCTCCATACACGTGAACCGTCCTTACAATCTGTGGCTTATCCACCAGGATAGGCTATTTGTTTATTCTATCATCCAACATTGTTAAGCACCGACTCTGTGTGAAAAGTGGCCCCTGGCCCTTTGCAGAAGATAAGAAAGAGACAAAGGCAGTGGCGTGCTGTGGAGGAGCTGTAAGGTGCCAGAGCAGAATTTCAGCACGGTCCAGCAAAATCACCCAGCCCTGAGGCCGGGTGGAGAGGAAGTAAGGCAGGGCTGGGACTGAGGCGTGGAGAGGCAAAGGATGCTTCTCGAAGCTGTGGCGAAGGCCCCGGATAAGTTGGGTAGAGAGAATGGACGGGGCATTCTGGCGGTTGGGATGGCAGGAGAAAAGGCACAGAGGCTGGACCTCTAGGATCCTGAGTTCCCCCCTCCTCTCCCGTGCTGCCTTCCCATCCAGACCCTGCTGAACGAACTGGACCGAAGCCTGGGCCGGTACCGGGATGAAGTGAACCTGAAGACAGCCATCATGTCCTTTATCAACGCCGTCCTCAATGCTGGCGCCGGGGAGGTGAGGCATCTTTCCTCGCCCTGGCTGTGCCCTGACTTTCTAGACCTGAGACAGCGTGTGTGCCTCCTGGGGAAGTAGCAGAGGGGAGGGCCAAGGCGTCTGTCTGGGTGGCTGCCACTGCCATCATTGTCTTTAGCACTTCTTGCTGCCTTCTCTTGGGCGGAGAAGGAATAGCTTGTCATTAACCTTGCTGTCAGGAGAGGCTCCTGGGAGTGTCCTGCACAGGTAGCATCGTGCATGATGTGTGTCATGGGCAAACCCCATCTGGGCTGGCTGATGGTGGCTTAGGGCGGTGGGATGATTTATGGGAAGAGGAAAAGTGTTGGCCCTTCTTTTTAGAGTTTTCTAAAGATCTGCTGTGGACTGGTTTCTGGGTTGGCTAGTCATGCTCTTCTAGCGCCTTCTGTTAGGAGGTCTGACTTCTCATTTCTTTCCTTTGGGGTCAGAATGGGATTTTCAGACCATAAAAATAGCAATAATTAAAGAATAATTAGTCAGATGCCTCAGTCAAGGTCAGCTTATTGAAGGATAAAAGGGGCACTTTAAAAATCTGTACTTTTCCCTTTTTTCTGCCAGCATGTTTTTTGGTTTTTGTTTTTTTGTTTTGTTTTGTTTTGTTTTGTTTTACCCAATCCTAATGACCTCAGTTAGGTGAGGTGGATTTGGGGAATAATCTGTCCCTAAGATGCTGACAACACCTTTGTCATTACTAGCTATTTATGACTGACATCTGTTCTGATTAATTGGTAACTATAACTCATCAGGTAATATTTACTAACACCATTCCTGTAGGTCAAGCATGTCAAACTCGCGGCCCACGGGCCGCATGCCTTGTTTATATGGCCTGTGTTAGGCTTTGAGTTTCACAAGCTTGCTGTAGGTAATATCATGACCATCTTACAGATGAGGAAACTAAGGCTTTCCCAAAGTCACAAAACTAGTAAAAGTGACAGAGTAGGGATTTGAACCAAGATCTGTCTGATTCCAAAGCTTGTGTTTTGTATCCCTGTACAACACTGCCCTTTGATGCCAAACGCTACGAGACTCAACGGAGCTGAGGCAGGAGACCTACAGGGAGTGGATTAACGACATCAGAAGATGTCTCCTCCCACCCTTCCTTGGGACTCTGGGACTTGAAGCAGTTCCCGTTGAGTGGGCTGCAGAAGTGGAGGGATGATGACTGCAGTGGCTGTGAGGGTCCCCTGGGGACTTTGTGGAAATCGAGACCAGCCAAAGAGTCTGGTCCTTCCTTGCTGACCCCCTAGGACAATCTGGAGTTCCGCCTACATCTACGGTACGAGTTCCTGATGCTGGGGATACAGCCCGTGATTGACAAACTCCGGCAGCACGAGAACGCCATCCTGGACAAGTAAGGCCCATGCCACCCATCCCCATGGCAGACCTATGGGGACAGAGCCTTGGTGGGTAATGGTCACAACCTTCATGGAGGCTGCCCTTCCCACTGGAGACCACCTGCCACACCCAACATCCATGCAGAATCAGCGCTGTGTGTGGGGTGGGCTGTGGCTCCCCATCCCTTGTCCCACGTCTTACCTATATCCCTACCTGTCCTCTTTGCTGACCTGCTGTCTCATCTCTGATGTTATAGACAGGTGGACCCTGTAGTCCTCAACCGTGGCAGTACTTCCCCCCTGGGGGGCATTTGGAAACATGTGGGAGTGTTGTTTGGTTTTCAGACTGCCTGGTTGTTAGGGACCAGAAATGCTGAATGTCCTACAGGGCGCTCCTGCTCAACAGAAATGGCCCACTCAGAAGACAAGCCATAAAGCCCTTTGTTGGTCAAGGGCACAGTTACATTCCCGTGTGTTACTAGCAGCCCCTCTGGTTCTGTCCCATGGGTACAGGCATTTTATTACACTGGACCTTAAGGGAAAGAGGGTGAATCCTTTTGAAGTGGAGAGGAGAGTGAATGGGGTGGAAAATGAGTAAGATTGACCTTGAGGGCTTACATGGGGACAACATGAGAACACTGGGAAGGTATATGTAGGACAGTAGTCCCTGACTGGGAGCGATTTTACCCCCACCCCAGGGACATTTGGCAATGCCTGGAGACATTTTTGGTTGTCACAACTGAAGGTGGGGGTGCTACTGGCATCTCGTGGGTGGAAGTCAGATGCTGCTGAACCTCCTGCAACTGATATAACCTCCCATAACCAAGGGTAATCCAACCCCGATGTCAATAGTGCTGACATTGAGAAAGCCCCGGGTTGGCCTCCCTGAGGGAGTCTATACAGGGGAGTGTTGCCTACAGATAGCTGCTTCCTTCTGGTTTGGCATTGGCCTCACCTGAATGAAGCTTTCAGGTTTAGCTGGTGGGGGCTTGAAGGGGCTGTAACCCTTCAAGGATGTCCTGATGCTAATGTCTGCGCTCTCTATGCTCCCATCCTCTCTAGGCATTTAGACTTCTTCGAGATGGTCCGGAATGAGGATGACCTGGAGCTAGCCAGGAGGTTTGACATGGTGAGGCTCCTGCTAGGGGGAGGTGACTGTGGCGGTCCAGGTGGCCCCACAGCGGCTTCTACAGCTCCTGTGCTTGGTGGGCCTAGCATTGGTTGGGTTCCTGGTGGGTCCCCCCATGGCCAGGTCCTGTTTCTGGATGCCTGGCAGTATGTTGGCTCAGGTGAGCCTCACCTGGTGGGTTTCACCTGGTAGAGTATTTACCCCCTAGTGCCGTGGTCGACAAACTGCGGCTCGAGAGCCACATGCGGCTCTTTGGCCCCTTGAGTGTGGCTCTTCCTAAGCCTTAGGAGTACCCTAATTAAATTAATAACAATGTACCTACCAATATAGTTTACGTTTAAAAAATTTGGCTCTCAAAAGAAATTTCAATCGTTGTACTGTTGATATTTGGCTCTGTTGACTAATGAGTTTGCCGACCACTGCTAGTGGGTCACAACCCCCAGAGGAAGGATAGACATTCTTTCTTTCAGCTGAGTAGTCTCAAATGCTGCTCCTGGACAACTCTCCCCTGCCTTCTAGCGATCCTGAGTCGCCTCCTCCCATCACTCACCAGATCATGCTTAGCAAACAAAATCATATTTTCATTTTAGCCCTAGTAACCCTGAAACACACAACTCTGCTGCTTAAATTTTGTACTATAAAACCCCCATCCAAATAGAAACCTGCTTTGGGTGGTGCTTCAGTCACGAACCACCATCCTGTATATTCTCTGAAAGTTCCTGGATTTACAGACACAGAAGCAAGTTAGAGAGGCCGGGCAGCTGGCCTGTTGTCACAACCAGAGGGCAGGCCTGGGGCTGAGCCCAGGCTGTGGACCCGTGTGCCATGTGCTTCTTCACTCACCTGTGTCCCTGCTTCCTTCCCTGGGTTTGAATCAGTAGTTCTCAACCAGGGCCGACATGTCTTGAGACATTTTTAAGTTGTCACAACTAGTGCGAGGAGGATGCCACTGGCATCTGATAGACAGAGGCCAGGTTGCTGCCAAACACCCTACAGTGAACAAGGCAGCCCCTACAACAAAAATGACCTGGTCCAAGATGCCAATAGGCCGAGGTTGAGAAACCCTGGTTATATAATTAGCTTATCTCCCTCTCATCCCTGGGCCTGAGGCAGGGGAAGGTGGGTCCTCCTGGGGGATGGTGCAGTGGATGGAGGCAGGGTCTTCTCTCCCCTATTCTCTTCCTCACTGTCTCCCCCAACCAATCACTGCTGCCCCCAAACCCCCAGGTCCACATCGACACCAAGAGTGCTTCCCAGATGTTTGAGCTGATCCACCGGAAGCTGAAGCACACGGAGGCCTACCCCTGCCTGCTGTCGGTCTTGCACCACTGCCTGCAGATGCCCTGTGAGTAGCCAGCACCTGCCACTTCCTCAGCCAGCCCCTGGAGGTCAGGCCAGGACTCAGGCCCCTGCTCTTCCCTCCCTCCTAAGGGCAGGACTTCCACTATCACCTTGGGCAGTTGTTGGACTTGGCCCCGAGCAGTGCCAATATCCCAGTCCAACAAACAGTACTTGATCACCATGAAATCAGACAGTTCTGACAGGGGATGAGCAGACTTCTTGGGGAGTTCCAAAAAGGTCTGTGTTTGGGGGATGGCACAGATGTGCCATAAGCAGGCCAATTTTTTGAAAATCAATTCCTCCAGCCAGTCCTTGCTGGAACCCACCCTTGCCCCTGTCTCTCTTTTCAAATGTCAGCATCTACAGGAGCAGATGCTAAGCTCTTAAGATCCAAGTGTGCACGGTGACTGTATAAATTACACATAATTATTGATAAGCCACTCCAGCATGCAACTTGAAATAGTACCATTTGGTATCTAAGCTCTTCACAAAATGGAATATTTGGAAAGTCATCGTCAACCTAGACAGACTCTCTTTGATGGTAGTGAAAGTGGTGATGGTGGTGATGGTGACAAGGACAGTTTACTGTGTGCCAGCTCTGGGCCAGGTGCAGTGTGAGGTCCTTTGGCACAGTGTCTCTGAACCTCAGAATGATGTATGGAGTGAGCATTATGATCTTGTTTTCAGTGGATGAACTTGAGGCTGAGCCAGTCACCTCTGTTTCTTTGGGGTCAGGGCTCTGGATGACACGTGTTCTGCTTCTGTGAGCCAGTGTCCTGGCTCCACCCTGGTTTCCTGGGTGAAAGGTAAATGGAGCATGACACCACGTGGCAATACCCGTGTCGGTGGGGTGGTGGAAAAAACAAACAAACAGACCCAGTGGCTGGGATTGGAAACCTCTCAGTTCTTCTCCAAAAGTCAGTGCAGAGGTCTTCATGGAAGACACGGGAAGGTCCTGGGAAACCTGACTTCTGCCCCAAGTCCCTGTGCTTGGTGTCCCATGGGCACGTGTCTGGGTCTCTCTATCTACTTCAGAAGGGGCTTTACAGACATGATCTTCCATCTTGTAGGCATTAATGATTGGACTTCAAGGTCAGGATCATGCTGGTTGACCTTCCTTGGTGATTGGGGATCAAGAACCAATGAAGAGTGTCTATCTCAGAAAAAGTCTATGCCAGCCAGACTATGATTAGAGGGGATGAGAGTGGGACCCCGTGAGATCGGGCACAACACACAATGCCTTTGCCTTCAGAGTTCAGGGTCACCTTCACCAAAACAAACCTTCCTGAAACAAACCTTCCTGGGTTCCATCACCACTTCTCCGATCCAGTCTGATTCCCTCTCTGTGCACACCTGCAATTAGTTTCCAACAATAGCATAGATATTGCCCTAAAACCTCTTCTTTTATAAAAATTTCCCTGCAGACTTCCTTATTCAGCATGTAATATTTTGGAGCAGATTTGCCTTCTGAAAGGCTTTTTTTAAGGTAATTGAAAAAGCAATTTGCATTCCCAAGGCCTAGCATGCTTGGGTGCCCACAGGGAAGAAAAGCAGACAGGAAGCATTGCAGAGAAATATGTCCAGAGGTTTGACACAGTCAGAGGGTCAGTCACAGATAATCAAGAAATGGCTGGATTGGAGATTCTCCATCATCGGCAATTGCATTGCCTCCCGCCCCTTGGGAGCTTGCCAAGGGGGTGGGGGGCATCTCACCAGCCTGGGCCCAGGCAGTGACTCTAGGGTGAGGCTCCAGGGGCTCCAGAGCTCAGTGTAGATGCAATACCTGTGTCCCTCAGACAAGCGGAATGGCGGCTACCTGCAGCAGTGGCAGCTCCTGGACCGCATCCTACAGCAGATTGTCCTCCAGGATGAGCGGGGCGTGGACCCTGACCTGGCTCCCTTGGAGAACTTCAACGTCAAGAACATCGTCAACATGTGAGCAGTGGCGAGCCCTCCCCTGTCTTCCTCCTCCTTCTCATCTCTCTCCTACCTGGGGATCTCACTCCCCTTCTCACCCCAGACATCTCCACACCAGCCTGGAGCAGCACTGTCCAAAGGAACTCTGAGATCACAGAAGTGGTCCATATCCACCCTGTCCACACATGGCTGCCGAGCACTGATATGTGGCTGGTGTGACTGAGGAACTGAATTTTACATTGCATTTCCTTTTAATCAAATAACCATATGACATATGGCTAGTGACACCATATTGGACAGCACAGCTGGGGGTTACCTCTCACTGGTCCATTGAGTGGAGTGGATAGAGGAGGAGTTTAAACTCATCAACACAGAGGAGGAGTCAGCAGGCCATGCCTGTGGGCGAACTCCCCAACTTGTGTTTGTATGGTCCATGAGCTATGAAGAGATTTTACACTTTAAAAGGGTTGTTAAAAACACAAGAATCTGCAGCAGAGACTGTACACAGTATGTAAACCTCTGTCCCTTTAGAGGTTTTCCAACTGCTGATGCAGGGCAAGACCATTTAGCCATGAGGTTATGGGACAAGGATGGCACAGCCTTACTTCTTCTGACCTTACAGTCTTTGTCTGACCCTGGGTACAGAGGAACAGAGAGCAAGTTCCAAGTCACATCAATCATATTCAGACCTTATGTTCTGAATATTGATTTTAAACTTAAACACTGAATTTTAATTTGAAATGTTTATGTATCTTTCAGCATAAATTTTTAATTTTAAACACTGAATTTTAATTTTAAAATTTTAACGTTAAGCTTTTACTTATTTTTCAGCGTAAGTCTGAGCCAGTTGCCCTTAAGGAGATTAAATAGGCTCTCACTGATTTGTTGTATTGCATTTCAACACCAAGCAGAAAATGACTCTTAAACAATCCAGCTACTGCCAACAAACTCTAGAGAGCTATTGGGCCCCAGCTCAGCAGCGCTGTCCTGCTTAATGCTTCCTCCCTCTCTGGACCTGCCCAGCCCCAAGTCAGACCCCAGTCCACCATGCCTCCTGCCCAGTGTCAAGGAACCTGGGTCAAAACTCTCTGAGAGGCTCAAAGAAGCCATTTCACAGATGGTAGTGAAGGAAGTGGCAGCACCGGGGATGATGGCGGTGGTTCTCCCCAAAGAAATCTCTGCACAAGTTACTTCCCCTCCACACTGTCCCCTGCTTATAGCCTTAGCCTGGTTGAGGAAGCCAAGAGTCATGGATCTCACTCTCCCACATTCTCAGGTTTACCAAAGACATGATTACTGGGGTCTCACCTTGGGGTTCCACCTCCCTTGTACCTCAATGTCTAAATGAAAGCTTACTTTTATCCCAATTGCAAGAGTTCGATATGAATGAGGACTTCTTATAATTTAGACACCCTCCCCGCCTCACCCTCATTCTGTGTTGTTGGAATGGGTGGCCTCTCTCACTCTCACACATTGGTCTTGAGAAGCCTGCACCATGGTAGTGCCAATATTTTGATCTCTGTCAATGCAAAAACCTGTTTTTACAAAGGGGTACAAATCATTACAGCTAAGGAAAGCCTGAGATTGGGCCTAGTTCTACCATTAAAACTGTCTCCAGTCTCATCTCAGGAGCTTCAACTGTTTCACAAAGGGGTTAGATTACAGGGCACCTGAGGGTCCTCGTAGCTTTCACAGTCCAGGGAGAAACACACAGTAAGAACTGGGAAGGGATGGGGACCTGGAGGAACATCTGGAGAGTCAAAATCCTGCCCTCCTCGATGTGGCCAGATGGACTGGGGTCCAGGCACCAATGGGAGGTTGAGTGCCAACGTTCAACAGGACCCTCCTCTGCTCCCCACCAGGCTCATCAATGAGAATGAAGTGAAGCAGTGGCGAGACCAGGCAGAGAAGTTCCGGAAAGGTGAGGAGCTCTGCCATAAACCTGCTCCATGCTCCACACACCCTTCGCGCTGGCCAGC